>NW_005842786.1:98991-101274 GCF_000455745.1 Alligator sinensis | reverse complement strand
TATACCTTATACAGTAAAAAAGTTTTTAGGTTCTATTAATCCTGACAGCTAAGCTGGCAGAACTTCTAAACCCTTGTCAATAGGGCTTATGCAGTCTATTGGCTCCTCAAGTTAAAGCAGTTGTCTTATTCTCATTAAAATGTTCAGTTATGGAAACTTAGCAAGGTAGGCATCCTATCAAACATCATGATTGACAAGAATAGGAGAGCAGAACCTTTTTCATGCTCCAAGTGCCATCTGATGGTGCAGGAAGGATATAGATACAGAACAAGTAACTCAGTTAAACTACATCATCCTCTGAAGAAAGGAGCCTATGGTTAGGTGCACTGTCTATGCACAGTCGCCTAAAGAAACAATTTAAATCCTGGGATTCGGTCCTCAGGAACCTTTGAGAGAATCAATGGTACTTAGGCTACCATGTCACTTAGGCACATTTGAAAATGTAAGCCTTCTTTTTTCAGAAATCCCTGTCATGTTGTTGAGGCAGCCACAAACACATTAGAGGACTTAGTGGTTGTATGAATAAAGACAGTTTTGTATTTCAGACATATTTTCAAAGTTAATGAAGAAGTGTAAGTTGGAACTTTCTGTGTTTTTTATGTTTTATTTTGTTTTCCCTTGCTTATAGATGTGAATTTTGAAAATATAGAACAGTGGATCTAAACTGTAGTTCTCTGACTTGAAGAAAAGGAGTTTGAGAACATTGGATATTTATACACGTGCTCTGGGAGGTGAGGGGAGGAGGGTGGGGAAAGACACGTTTTAATTACAGCAGCTTCAAGAGCCAAGTGTCTGTCCAACCTGCTCTTGAAAATTTCCAGGGATGGAGATTCCACATGTCTATACAGCCTGTTTCAATGCTTGGTAAATCAATGACCTTAAGCCAAGTCACTTAAGCCAAGACTTTTAAGTGTAACTAAGCACAGAGGCGAGAACATAGACTTGTTTGAAAATCCCATTAGGTGCTTTACCTGTATCTTTACACACCTAAATACCTTTAAAAATCTGGCCTCTACTCTTTCTGTACTTCAGTTCTTCATCTGTAAAACAGCATTTATAACACTGCCTTTCCTCACAGGGCTTCAGCAAGGATTATGACAGGTCTTAGATGAGGGATGGGCAAAATACAGCCCCTAAAACACTTAGTAAATTAATATTTATCTGCCCTGGCCTGCCTGTTATGAGGCCCTCCATGGCTTGCCAAAACTCAGTAAGCAGTCCTCTGCCCAAAATAATTGCCTGCCCCTGTCTTAGATATTACAATAGTAAGGGTCCCTAAAAGTACCAAAAAAGAGAATCAGAAGAGGTGAAGATAAATAAATGCTTTATAATTTTCATAATTAGGGTGACCATATGTCCAAGTTTGGCCAGGACAGGCAGCCTGACCAGTTGGTGCAAATTGAGGCAACAGTCCTGGATTGGTGGTGATCAGCTGGGGCAGGGCAGGGGGAAGAGTGCCGCAGTGTGTGTGTGTGCGTGTGCATGTGTGTGTGTGTGTGTGTGTACACGAGTGATGCCCCCCTGACATCCTGGGTGGTTTCCCACATCACCCACCGCGAAGGCCAGCCCTGACTGACTCTATTGTGCAAGCACACCAGCTCACAGTCCAGCAGAATCAAGACCAGGGAGCAGCTGTGCAGAGCCCAGGTAAGGGTGGAGCTTCCCAAGGGGGTAGAGATGAGATGCCCTGAGGGGAGCGGGGGTCCCTCCACCTGTCCTGCCCACCTGGCTGGGACCTGTGTTGGGTGGTGGGGGGCAACTCCAGGATCCAGGCTCTGCCCTGGGACTGCAGCACCAGCTGGGCCAGACTAATCTGCAGCTGCAACAGAAACAGCAAGGCTAGGGACAGAAGTTACACATAAACCGGTTGAAATTATCAGAAACTGGTTTAAACCTGTAACAGAACATAAGTTCAACGCACATAAACCAGATTCAAAACAGCCAAAAGTGGTTTAAGATAAACCTGGCTGAATGTAGTATCAGACTTAACTGATTCGGGTCAAACCAGTTTACAGAACTTCTATCCCAGACCCCTTCCTGGTTTAAGTTAAATCAGAGTCCCCCAACATCCCAGCATGCTCTTCAGCCCTGGGCTGGGCTGTGCTGTCTGTTCCAGAGAGCAGCAATGGCCCTGCCTCTCTGCTCCCTAGCTGGAACAGGAGCAGATGCTGGCCTACATGGCCCCCTGAGGTGAAGGAGGCAAAGAGGAGGCTTATTCTCCCTCCCTCCCCTCTCCCACCAGGACCCCAGCCAGGGTTTGCCTGGCTAGGGTTCAGGAGCCCG
>NW_005842786.1:89247-98935 GCF_000455745.1 Alligator sinensis | reverse complement strand
GCCTGGCTGGGTTCCAGCAGCCCGTCAGGGCACCCTCTGCCCCCAGCTGCTCCAGCAGCCAGGGTGGGGGCATGGCCAGACTCCAGCCAGCATGACAAAGAGGGCAGGGAGGGCATTTATTCCCCCTGCCAGCCTGGTTCTTTAACAACTGCATGTCAAACCACTGCCTGCACTGCAAAGGTAACTAACACCTTGTTAATATGTTAATCCAAGAGCTACCAAGACTGCATTATGGGAGTAATAACTTTGATTATTTCTCTATTATTGATGCACCTACCTAGCAGAATGTGTTTTCCTACCCAGAGACTTACTGGGAAAATGGGACAAGATAGGACCCTTCTTAAGAAGAAGTCTACATTATGAAGTTCCCCCTGCCAGCCCTGGCCACCACCTCTGCCACTTGCCCCCGGTCAGGCAGACCCCAGCTGAGGTCCTGTGGGGAGAGAGGAAGGAATAAACCCCCTCCCTGCCCTCTTTGCCATGACGGCCAGCATCTGGCCACAGCCCCGCTCCTACCTCTGGAGCAGCAGTAGAGGGGCATGGGGGATCTGACAGGGGCTGCTGCACCCTGACCAAGTATACCCCAGTTGGGGTTCATGCCAGTGGGACTGGGAGGAGGCAGGGAAGATGGAGAATTAAATCCCGCTTCCTCCCCACATTTGCTTCAGGCCATGCATCCCCCACCACTCCAAGGGCAAGGGTGGGGGGAATGCCTGACAGGGGCTGCTGTGCCCCAGCCAGGCAGATCCTGGCTGCAGTCCCTGGGGCTGAGGAGAGGGAGAGGGGAATAAGCCCCCTCCTTGCTCCCTTCGCCTCAGGGGGCCATGCTGGTCAGTCTGGTCTAAGGCCAGGGTCTGGCCACACTCCTTCCCCCTCACCCCCAAAAAGCCTAGCAAGGGCTGCTTCTCTCCTCCCCCTCCAGGCACACACAGGTTAGGTTCCCTGCAAGCCAGAGTATGGGTTTAAACCCCTCCTAAATAATACTCAGGCCTGCCAGGGCCAGGAAAAGGAGAGCTCACTCTAGCGCCCCCCGGCTTCTAGCCTGAGCCACTGCAGGCATGTGCCTGCATTTCCAGAATCAAAAGGGAATGTCTATTCACTTGCAGATCGGTTCAATCTCTGCAGGTTAGACTAGCCTGCAAAGATTGAATGAATTCAGGCTTGAGCTTTTTGAATGTCTATACTTAGCCCAAAAGGCTGTCCAGCTGCAGCTACTGTCATGCCAGTGCTTGCATGTGCTGCCCGAGCAGGATGGGCACTGGAGGCAGCAAAGCCATGTGCCTGGCCATGCTGGCTGCAGGGATGCTGTATGCCTGGATTTGCCTGGAGCCCTGTGCCCCCTGTGTGCCAGTCTGCACCTTCTACCAGGCACTGCAGCTGAAAGCCAAGGGGGTGCCAGATGGCCCCATGCCAAGTGAGAGGGTTCATGCACCAGGGGGAGGGGGGAGGCAGCTCCCACACCCCCTTGACATTTTGCTATAATTTTTGCTATATTTCATCTCAAAATACTTTTCTAAAACAAAAAATTGAAATGCTTGATGCAAATGTTGAAACATGTCAACTCTCCTGAATTCTTTCTAGACTTGAGGAAAATCAAGCTGTGGTTTTATAGTATAGACCCAGAGACCAAAAACAATGGCAGATGGAACCAGTCACCATGAAAAGGCTGCTATGAAGGCTCACAGTCTGCTTACGCATTGTAAGTAGAGGAGGGATTGCATGTCTCATCTCCTTTCCACAATTTCCCTGATAAATGAGGATTTGTGCAAGAATTTCAGTTGGGCTTACAGACAAATGGACACAAGCAAGAGCTGAAACCTGTCAAGAGCAGAACCTGTTGTGGGCAGAGGCAGCTGCCTACAACATCATATCAAAGAGATCATACATTTTTTCACAGTACTAACTAGAATTCCAGCTGACTTCCACATGCTAAAGAAATACCTGCTACGGATCTGCAGGAACTATATAAAAAGTTATGGAGAAACTAATGGCAAGAGAAAAAAATGTCAGAGAAGAGACCAGAAGCATGGAAAAAAAAGATTGAAATGCAAATAGAAGACAGGCAGACAAATAACAACCAAGTAGTGGAAAATATACAGAAAAAATTTGCAGTAGCTTGCAAGCAACATACCAACCAAACAAAGCCCTCAGGGGTAATTTCAGAAATTATGAAGTTGTGGTATTCTATGTTCGCCTGTGGTTCCAATGAACTTAGAGTTGACATTGTTCAAGCTAACATCTTAAATAACAGACTGCAGGTAATGTATCCACATACAGACTCCTTTCTTTCTTGCAACTATCTACAGATCTATACACAGCACTGTGTAGAACTGGAAATATAAAATTGTAGAAGAGGTGAAGATAAATAGGGGTGGGAAGGGACCTCAGGAGGTCATCTAGTCCAACGCCCTGCTCAAGGCAGGACCATCCCCAACTAGATCATCCCAGCCAAAACTTTGTCTACCCAGATCTTAGAAACATCCGAGGATGGAGATTCCACAACCTCTCTGAGTAACCTGTTCCAGTGCTTTACTACTCCCCTCATAAGCAAGTTTTTCCTGGTACCAAATCTAAACTTCCCTTGCTGCAACTTCAGACCACAGCTCCTTGTTTTGTCATCTGCCACCAGCAAAAGCAGATTGAGTCCATCCTCTTTGGAACCACCCTTCAAGGTAGTTGAAGGCTGTTATTGAAATTGCTCCTTGGTCATCTCTTCTCTAGACTAAATGAGCCCAGTTCCCTCAGCCTCTCTTCAGAAAACATGTGCCGCAGCCCCCGAAACATTTTTGCTGCCTTCTGCTGGACTCTCTCCAATTTCTCTACATCCTTTCTGTAGTGGGGGACACAAAACTGAACACAGTACTCTAGATGTGACCTCACAGTGCCAAACAGAGAAGGATCCCTTCCCTGGATCTGCTGGCAATGCTCCTTCTAATGCAGCCCAGTATGCTGTTAGCCTTCTTCACAACAAGGGCACACTGCTGGCTCATATTCAGCTTACTATCCACTGTAACCCGCAGGTCCTTTTCTGCAGAGCTGCTGCCCAGCCAGTCAGCCCCCAGCCTGTACCGGTGCATGGGACTGTTCCATCCTAAGTGCAGAACTTCGTACTTGTCCTTATTGAACCTCATGAGATTTCTTTTGGTCCAATCCTCCAAATTGTCGAGGTCTCTCTGAATCCTAACCCTACCCTTCAGCATATCTACTACTCCCCATAGCTTGGTGTCATCTGCAAACTTGCTTAGGGTGCACTCTATGCCATCTTCCAGGTCGTTGATGAAAATATTGAACAAAACCAGCCCCAAGACCAACCCCTGGGGCACTCCACTTGATACCAGCTGCCAGCTAGACATCAAGCCGTTGATTACCACACTCTGAGCCTGACAATCCAGCCAGTTTTCCATCCACCTTACAGTCCATTCATCCAACCCATACTTCCTTAGTTTCCCTGTGAGAATGCTGTGGGAGACTGTATCAAAATAATTGCTAAAATCAAGATATATCATGTCCACTGCTTTCCCTGCACCCACAGAGCCAGTCATCTCACCATAAAAGGAAATCAAGTCAGTCAGGCATGACTTGCCCTTGGTGAATCCAGGCTGACTGTTCCTAATCACCTTCTCCTTCCAAGTGCTTAAAAATCTATAAATCAGAATATCTATAAATCTATAATAATATATAAGACTATCTATAATATCTACAGAATGTCTATATAATAATATTTATAAATAAGTAAATCAGAATATCTGTAAATCAGTACAAATTATTGGATGTCAAGTAAGATTCATTTAACCCAGTGTATCCAACAAACATTTCAAATGGCCACATAATGATAAATACAGTATAACCTGCTTAGAATATAAACTTTATTCTATCAACTATATTCTAATACTACAATTTCCATAAGCTGGCTGGACACCAAAAACCAAGGATATAGGTTTTATGGCACATTATAACCTACCCAATTCCAGAATTCTTCCCACGCATGTAAGGTGATAATGACCCTCCTCCCTTTTGATAGGCCTTGATCTCCTAGTAATCAGCCTTTTTTCTTCAGCTAGTTATTTGTCTGCTACCCTGAGATTTTGCCTCTCCCTCTTCAAACTGTTTTTTACTATGCTGTGTTGGCTTTTGATTTTCAGACCTGCAGAAAAATGGCTTGCATCTGAAAGCCTGTCTAACTCTAACACAACTATGCAGTCAACATAATATCAGGCTAACAAGTCCTTGCCTCTTACTGTTTCCAAAACCCATTTAGGAAATATATTGAGTAAGTATTATATGTTTGTGTTTATCTACAGAACATTGTAAGACTAATAGGATTTTTGTGATAGGTTTTAATAGACATTTCTTTTTCCAAAATTAAGATATTTATACCTGTTATTTAACCAAGCACACCAGTAGCTTCATTAGAAGACAAAGATAAATAGGCACTTACATTATGTATTCTCTTGTACTGTAATAGGCAAACATCAGTAAAAAGAATATGGTAATGCAAATCCCAGTAGAAATGATTGTTCCATCCAGATGTTCCTCAAATTGTCTTGTTGAGTGAAAGAAATAACAGAACCATTCTGCAATTCCTACTCCTGGAGCTTTGTAGGAACAATCAGAGAAATGTGTACCTTCTATTTAAATAGAATTTAATCTAGAGATAGTGGGCATGTCTACACGAGACACTGACTACGCAGTAAAGTGTCACAGCATAGACAGTGCTAATATGCTACTGTGCAATATTATTTGGCTACTATACAGCAACATCACCTAAAAGACGTTTGCTGGCACTACTGCACAGTAGCTCCTATTACTGCACATTTATCTAGTACTTGCTAATACAAGTACAAAATAAATACACAATAATGACTGTGCAGTAGTATCTCGTGTAGATGTGCCCACTGAGACAAACACTGGTACTCATTAATTTCACCAGATTTTCTAGAGCTATCCTTAAAAAGTGAGCAAGGGGAAGAAAACATGTATAATGCACATATTCTAAATTGCAACAGGGTTTGCAAGCAAACCTGCTGTTTCTTTATGACGTTATGATTCACATTCCAAATACAACTATTTATATTTGTCACAAATGATCTCAAAACAGATATTCACAAAAGAAAAAGTTTCATCAATGCAGATCTTTTCTCACTACAAAATTTTGCCACTGCCTCCCACAACTGGGCTGTTAAAGATATCATCCGCTAGCACACAGCTACTGCCAACGTATTCTAGCATTGCCAGAGGAGATTTGTGCTGATGGTTTTTGTTCTTTCAATTCCTGACTGAAACAAAATTACTGCACCCCAAAGGATGCTTTCAGATCCTAACAACCTTGTACCATTGTTTTAAAAAGCATTACTATAATCATTTCATCCTTTCAAAACCATACCAGTCAAAGTCACCAGAATCCCTACAGGCATACATTTGGGCTTATATATATTAACTAGCACTTTTTGTCTTAACCCAATTAAGTATCTGTCACTTGCAAGGGCTGGAATTTTCCTCGACTCAAGAGAACAGCTGTACCACACTGGTGAGTCTTGAGAAGCAAAGCAAAGACATCTAAATTTACTGTAGCAAGCTTGACAAGAAATGAGGTAGTTGTCAAGATTTCTGAACAGCAAGAACTGAAGGGTCTGAGATGTCACAGTAATCACCTTCTCTTCCATTAGCCTAGCTTTACCCACTATACATTGTTACACATGAGTAAACACAACACATTTTATGATTTCTTAGATGGGGACGTATATTATATAGGCTAAAAATAAACAAAATAATGAGATACACTTGTACATTCAGCATAACCTAACTTACCTAACTGGATTTCATTGAAAAAACACTTATTTAATAAACCAAGTGTAAAATGTAATGTATCAGCACAATTGTTTTGCAGCTATGTGGTAAGGTCTTTTAAGGAAACACACACATATACATTACATATTATGCATACTGTAAAAAAAAACAACCAGATTTGGAGATTGTCGCAGGGCACCTCGGTGCCTGCTCCTAGAGAGGGGAAAACTGCTGGGGAAAAGCCCTAGCAGCAATAATGAGTACCTCTGTGGGTTGCCAGGGCGACTAATAAGAGTCAGCTGCCTGTAGGGGGCAGGGCCTGGCTCCTATAAAGCCAAAAGTCAAGGCCAGGCTGGCAGTTCCCTGCCAGCAGCCAGAGGGGCAGGAGCTCTGGGAATTAGGATGAGGAGAGAAGCCTGACAGTAGGTACCGCTTGATCAGAGTTGAGCTATGTTAAGTTATAGCCAGGTGGCTTTGAGCTGAGTTATAGCCAGGAGGCTCTAGTTTATGTTTGTGTTCAGGCTTTGTTATTACACCGGTGGTTTGGGTGAGGCTATAGGGGTTGGAGGAGGCCTCGTAGGGACCCACAGGGGGTGGGACCCTAGCACCAGCAGGGCGCAGTATTTGCAGGGGGAGCCCCAGTGCTATGGGAACCCCGGCGCCAGTGAAGGCGCGGCGCCAGTGAAGGCGCAGCTTGCGGGGTGCGAAGGCCCCAGCCCCGGAGAGGGGCGGCTTTGAGAAGCCCCAGCGCAGGCACAGCAAGCCCAAGAGAAGGGGCAGTGTTATGAGGAACCCCAGTAGGGGCACAGCAAGCCCTAGAGAGGGGACAACATTATTAGGAAGCCCAGTGCGGGCGCGGTGAGCCTCTGAAGAAGGGCTAGTGCCGCGACAAACCCCGGAGCAGGGTAGAGTGCTGCGGTTGCCCCGGTGAGAGGGGGTAGTGGCACGGTGAGCCCTGGGAGAACGGGGTAGCAGCGCGGTGGGCCTGAGAGTCAGGCGGCGTTGCCGAGAAGTCCCCAGAGTGGGCACAGAGAGCCCCAGACGGGGGGCTGTATTTTAGGAGCCCGAGTTCAGGCGACGTTGCAGGGAAAGCCCCAGGAGGGGGCACTATAGAGATGTGTGTGTGTGTGTGTGTGTGTGTGTGTGTACACAGAGAGAGAGAGACATACCAGCGTCTATCCCATCAGCGAGGCTTGGGGCGTGGTACTAGGGGTTGGTAGGAGCCACATGTAGCCCATAAGACTAGGGTGCCCCAAAGGCACCCATGGGTGCAGGATAAGACCCATGAGGGGTCCAGGAGTTTACATGCCCAAGGAGACGCAAGGCAGCCTCCCGAACCTACTGAACATCAAAGACGTGGCGGGAGAGAATAGAGGGTGCCCTTGGGCCAAATTGGCACAGAGAGGGGGCCTTAAGGAGATCACGGCCCTCCTATAGGACCCCGCGGTGACAGAGATATATTTAAAGAAACAAATTCCCTATCAGGTAATTTCAGTGCAGCTCTACTGCAATGGTTTGAAGTGTAACTTTGAACAGAAGGAGTATTTGGCCAATTCTCTCCATATAGGATCTGTTTAGGATATGAAATAAGATAAAAATGAGCAGTTATTTCTACTTTGCTCATAATGAATACAAGCAAGATTCTTTTTTATATTCCATTCTAGTTAACCTAGCTGAAATGTAACTTCAGTTAAATGGTGCCACCTAGTGACACAAATCTTGTATGTCTACACCTTATCCAATGAGGAGAAAGAAATTCAGGATTTCTAAATCTACTTTAGAGAGCCATACTCTAAAAACTACATCAGCCATAATAATTACTTGTCCCAGAGAGCACTATGTATCATGTACATGGAAAAATGGGAACGAAAAAAAAAAATCAATGGGGAAGAAAATATTAGTAAACTGACTTTTGTCTTAAACTACAAGCATAACATTCTGAGATTTTAGTTTGTCAATAAAAGGCACTGAATAACAGAAGAAAGAATAAGGACTATATCTACATTAATTCTATGGGGATGGAGGAAAGAGTCTTGTCCTGAGGAAAACTACTTGGTACACTAGCTCCTCTGCAGCAGTGAGACTTATTGTAGTGCAGAACTCAAGGGACAGCATCCTTGGCAGCAGGGAAAAGACAACAAAGCTGAGTATTTGGGGCCATCAGCTTTTATGTCTTCTCCTTCATCTGAGTAATTCCATGTCATAAAATCAGAGAATCACAGTTTGAAAGGCACCTCAAGCATCATCAAGTCCACACCTTGTAGACAGAAGATGTGCTATTCTTATGCAATCTCAGGCAAATCCAGCTGAAAACCTTCAATGGAAGATATTCCTTTGGCAGTACAGACCACTGTCCTAATATTTTGACAGGAAGGAAGGTATTTTTTTTTTCTGAGATTTAATCTAATTCTATTTCTGTGCAATTTAAACCCATTGCCTCATGTCCTACCCTCTGTGACAAGGGTAAACAGTTGTTCTTCCTATTCTTTATGGCAGTTTTTAAAACATTTGAATACTGCTGTCTTGTTCCCTTTTAATCATGTAGGAAAATAAAACTTGCTTGAGTCTTGAGTCGAACATCCAGATGACGTGGCTGGCCCAGCAAAGTTGATGTCTCAATGTTCAATGTGGTGTGTGCTTGTGACACGGTTTTAACAGTTTTTGACCCAGTGGAATTTTCATAAGCAAACTGGAAAATGTGGGCTAGATGTAATTATGGGCTAGATGGATGCATAATTGTGGGCTAGATGGATGCATAATTGGGTGAATAACCGCAAGCAAAGGTAACTATAAATAGATCAATCCCAGAACGGCAGGTGGTTACAAGCGGGGTCCGAAAAGATGCTCATTGTGCTGCTGCTGTTTAACATTTTTAATAATGATTGGGATGCAGGAATAGAAAACGTCCAGGTTTGGTTTTCAGATGGCATACAACTGGGAGGACCTGCAAATATTTTGGGGGATAGAATTCAAAAGAATCTTGATAAATTGAAGAATGGGGCTAAAGATAACTAAATGAAATTCAGCAAAGACAAATGTAAGGTGCTACACCTAGGGAAGGGAAACCAAACGCATGCATACAGAATGAGGGCATAACTGGCTATGCGGCAGCACTGTTGAGGAGGATATGGGAGTTAGGGTGAATCACAAAATCAACATGTACAAATATGATGCAGCATGGAAAAAGCAAATGCAATTTGGGGTTGCGTTTACAGAAGTACCATATTTACTCAAATAAAGGATGACCTTGATTATAAAATTACCCCCCCCCACCCCAACAATGAGATTCCATATATGGAAAATGTATCAATTTCTTATAATTTTCTAGGAACAGAATCTAATTATTGGAGGTTTGCCTTGAATTTGTCCCCCTACCACTGCTACAGCAAAGAAAATAAATCTGGGGGTCAAGTAGCCCCTTTGCTCTGCTTCCCCTCAATTTTTGCCCTGGCAGCCCCTTCCCTTTCTCCCTACTGTCAGACTCTGCTCTCCCAGACCTTATGGAAGTCAGGAACACATTTGAAAACAATAACCTTAAAATTAAACATGGTTGTAGCAATTTGCATATAGAACCCATATATTTAGTTCATCCAGAATTGGTGAATTTCATCTGTTTTTGAAAGTGCTCCAAGTTTTAGCACAGGTACTCCATAGATACGCTTTTGAGCAGCACTTTAACACCTACCTAGATATAGTACAAACTATGCATGAAACTACAGAGGGATTGCCTTGTTGTCTGCCACTGGAAAGATCATTGCAAGAACCCTCCTGAACTGTCACCTTCCACTTGCTGAGGAGCAACTCCCAGAATCTCAGTGTGGGTTTAGGGCATCAAGAGGCACAACTGATATGATCTTCACAGCTTGCCAGCTTCAGGAGAAATGCCAGGAAAACCATAAGC
>NW_005842786.1:77302-89237 GCF_000455745.1 Alligator sinensis | reverse complement strand
TTTGAACCCACAAAAGCTGCCGGCACTGTCATACAAGAAGTGTTGTGGAAGTAAGGATGCCCACCAAAACTTGTCACCATTCTCTGCCTGCTTCATGACAGTATCTAAGCAGCGGTTCTCAGTAATAGATCTATCACAGATCCTTAGACGTTAAAATGTGAGTTAAACAAGGCTGCATCATTGCTCCAACATTCTTCTCAATATTCCTTACCACAATGCTACTACATCTGTCCACCAACAAGCTTCCAGCCAGGGTGGAGCTAAACTACCGAATGGATGGTAAGTTGTTTAACTTCAGCTGACTCTGAGCCAAAACCACTCTGACCTCAATCATTGAGCCCCAGTATGCTGATGGTCTGTAGTGCATGCTTACTCAGAAGTAGATCTTCAGGTAATTGCTGACATCTTTACCAAGGCATACAAGCAAATGGGACTGACACGTAACATTCAGAAGACTAAGGTCCCTCCACCACCAAACTCCTAATGAACAGTCCCCACCTCCAGTAATCCATATCCAGGGAGAGACTCTGGAGAACGTTGAGTATTTCCCATACCTCAGAAGCCATCTCTCGCAGAAGGCTGACATAGACGAAGAAGTCCAACATCAGCTCAGATGTGCACGTGCAGCGTTTGGACATCTGAAGAAATGGGTGTTCAAAGCCTGTGACATCAGATTCAAAATCAGGCTCATGGTTTATCAAGCAGTCATAATCCCCACCTTGCTGTATAGAGCTGAGACATGGGTATTGTACAGGAGACATCTGAAGTTGTTGGAGAAGTACCATCAACGCTGCCTGCAGAAGATCCTCCGAATGCAGTGGGAAGACAGACACACCAATGTTAGCATCCTCCTGCAGTTTGAAAACACCACAAATACTGAGACAATGATCATTCAACATCAACTTTGTTGGGCTAGCCATGTCATCTGGATGTCTAACTCCAGTCTTCTGAAGCGAATTTTATTCTTCCAGCTCAGTCAAGGAGTATGCTCAAGAGGAGGATAGGAAAGCACTCCAAGAATGTCCTCAAGGCCAACTAGAAAAAAATGCAACATCAGTGTCAACTCGTGGGAAACTATCACTGAGGATCTGGTGGAAGAGTCTGCTGCAAGGAAGACTTTGAAACTTCAAGACAACAACAGAACATGGAAAAATGGGAGTGGTAGGAACAGTGTCTCGCTGACTGAACCAAGAACCCAGAGCCATCACCCTTCGCAGAAACACATGCCTGAGCTGCAACAGGGTCTGTCGATCTCAGACAGGCCTCATCAGCCATCTTCAGACCCGCAAGTAAGACAATCACGGAACACAATTATCCTCGACTGCAATGGATTACCACTGATAATGACTAAAGTCCAGGTATACCGTGTCTACTGCAGTCCCTTCATCTACAAAACTATTTACCCTGGTAAAGAAGGAAATAAAGTTAGTTAGCATGATTTGTTCTTCACAAATCCATGTTGGCTGCTAGTGATTATCCCTTCCTCATCCAGCATTTACAAACTAACTGTTTAATTTTTCTTCAGTAACACTTCCCAGGTATTTAAGACTTGTGTCTAATTCCCTCAGGTCCTCTTTTCCCCCTCTCTAAAGATGGGCACTATAACAGGCCTTCTCCAGTCTTATAGGAACTCATTATGATTCATGACTTAGCAAATATTGTTGTCAGTGGTGCTAAGATTTTTTTAGCTTTTTCCTTCGGCACCCTGCAGTGAATTTCATTATGCCCTGCAAACTTAAATTCATTCCAATTTGTTAAAAGCTCTGTGGCATACCTTTCACTTATGATCTGCAGCCCTTTTTGTCTGTTTTTATACATTTTGTTAGCTCAAAGATTTTGGGGGAGGGTGGTTCTTATGAAGGCTGAGCCAAGGTAGTCATTGAGCAGCTCTGCCTCTTCTGCATCTTCCATTAATAGCTCAACCACACCAGCGAGAAGTGGATCTACAGATTCCCAGATCATGTTTTTGTTTGACATATTTTGTTCTTGTTTTATTGCTGTAGTTAACATCCCTTGACAGTTGTATCTCATTTTTCACTTCATGTTCTTGCTATTCTTTGATATATTTCCTTTGATATACTGCCTCTATGCTTCTCTTTTGACACTGAAGTATCTAAGAAGTTTCCTGAGTAGCCACATTGGTCTCTGCAGTTCTGATCTTTCAGTGACATTGGAACAGCTTCTTAGACACTCTATGTTCCTGGTTGCAGTTACCTCAACAGACTGTGTCCTGAGGTGATACACTTCCAGGACACTCACTGTTTCCAGAAGGACTTACTTTGTATTCTACAGGATTAGGCTCCAGACTGTTCCAAGGGCAGTAGCAAGAATGATACTCCTTTACTTTAATAGTGTTGTTTCCATATCACAAGTTTCATGAATCTTCAACAGCTCACTTGTTGCATTGGGCACAAATTATAGTGCTCAGCCAACAGCTATTGGACTCCACCATCTTAGCAACAGCATGGCATGCGTAGTGTCTCCAGGTAGATGTTTTCCAGCAAAGAAAACAGTTTCCCCACTTAAAATCACACACCCTTATTTTTTTTTGGAAGGAGGGGTGCATGCTATATATGAGAAAATGCAGTGAGTCACAACTTGCTTTATGTATTATGATTTCGAAACCATGCTGCTTTTTCCCCATGCTCCTTGCCAGAGATGACCCTAGCAGGGTCCTAGACATGGCAGGAGGTGTAGTGAGTGGCTGGATGCAAAGCTGGCAGCAGCAGCAGTGTAGAATCACCAGAACTAGGCAGGCCCTGCAGGAGGGGCTGCGGCTGCTCCACCTGGCTTTGCAGGGCCCCCCAAAGCACAGGGCCTGGGGTGGTCACCCCGATTTGCCCCCCACGAGGGACAGCCCTGCTCCTTGCATTTGTATGTCTGTATTGAAAATATATTAGTTCCCCCTTTTTTTTTTTCTGTTACATCTCTTTTTGCTATATTGTGGTTCCTTATCCAGTCCGGCCTCCAACCTTCTCCTTGAAGCTGGCTCTCTTAGCACCCAAGAGAGGTAGGTATATGGAGCCAGGAGGAAGCCAACAAGCCAGAGGGAAGGATGGTGCTATGGATATGGATAGGAGAGGGCCTAGTTTGACATAAATTTCCCCATTGCTCTTCATCCATTTTATCCAAGTAATATTAAATGAAAGGTGCAATGGTAAGCTTCATGAGGACAGATGGATAATGCTTAATCTTCAGCCTGATGTTTAGAGCACCATACTTGGAAGCAGGAGATACAGGTTCAAATTTGTTATGAGTGAGGGGAGCTGAAAACCTGTTTTTCTTGGGCTAAAATATGGGAGGGTTGTTATTCTCTTCCATATCATTTCTGGTAGATATGTGCACAGCTGTATATGGCAATTCCATTTCACCAGAGACAAAATAGGTTTGTAAAGTGAAACAGGATTCTGCCCAAAATGTCTGGTGAGAGGGATCTTTAGAGAGTGATTACTGATGGCTAGAATATGGTATTAAGAGGTTTGCTTTTGGGAACTGATTTGAAGGTAAATATAAATGCATTGGAATAATAGTCCAGGACAACAGCAAGGGTTAAAGGCCTAGTTGTCACAGCTTCACAGCCTTCAAGGCAGACAGAGTATCTAACACAGGCAAGCAACAAGGCCAACAGATAGACACATACACTGGGAAATTGTGGGCATATACCACACTGTTCCATTACATGAGAAAGGGTGGCACCAGCTCACAAGCCCCAAGAGTGGGGGGGCCTGAGAGTTCCAGTTTTGGGGGAAGAGACCAAATTAGGTGAAGGCCCAGAAAGCCCAAATTAGGATGTGTGCATGTGATGGGCTTGTGAAACAAAGCAACATGCTAACAGGACAGGACGTGGACAGTGTGATGACCATAGAGAGACCAGTCAGCAGTGCCCATGGGTGAACTCCTGAGTCATCAGGAGGGGACAAGAATACAGAAGTAGGGACTTTAGAAGGGGTTCCTGAGAGGGGAACCCAAGGCACCATGGACAGAGGGCACACCACCAACCTATCTCATCTACCCCACTGTGAGGGGCAGGCCTTGGCCTCTGACCTCCAGGCTGCTGCCATCTGACATTCAAGAGAGAACCTCAGAGTGAAGCTCATGTCCTGGTCAGATGTACTTTGACTCTGATGACAGCCCTAGGACTGGTAAACATAGAACTGCTTATATTATTCTTATCTGCTATCACTGTGTATCAATAAAATTTACCTATTATCGAACAGAAAGATCATGGTCAGTCTGAGGGTTGGGTCCACCTGGAAGAAAGTATCTGCATCATAATTCCAGTGCCAACAATTATCATAAGCCAAGACTCTAACTTTGAAAGTACATGATATTATCATTGTTGTGACAGGATTTTTTTTCACTTCCTTAAAAGAGCTCAACAACACCAATAGCATAGATATTTCAATACAAATAGATACAAACATTTGTGGATACAAATAGATTTAAAAAATAGGCATGCCCTTTACCTAATTTGAATTTGGACAAAAACAATAAGGTTATAAAAATGCTGTGCATTTTAGTCCTGATTTTTCTGTATGTTGGGAGAAAAACCATCTTCAGAGACAAAAAGGTATTCCTGTTTTAATTAAAGTGATTGAAGCTGCCTGGATCAATGAACTGGATATAATGTAATCAAAAGAGAAGTTTTGACTGTTATACAGAATAGATGTCTTTAGTCAAAACTAGGTTCAGTTCCCACACTGATATCTGGATTTGGTTTTTCTTGCTGAAAGCTTTCAGGAATTTCAAAGTTGTGAATCAACATGGGTTGACACAGAAGGATATGTCTGCAGAGGCCTCTGTAAAAGGAAACTACCACAATTTATACCATTTTTCTCTAAAAATGCATGTGAATGATGTATATTCATAACTACAGTTATCTCTGCTCAAAAAGTAGTTGTCATCTTTCTTTGACTTCATGCTCAGTCTTTTTCTTTCTGGGGAATCACATCATCTCTAAACATTTTTGGTTTTTATATCAGAACTAAACATAACAATCTTGTTTCAAAGACAGCTCCAGAAAGGTCCAGACAAGGGCTGGGGGCCGATTAGGCTTTTGTCAGACCCTCCTGGGACTGGTTGTATGACCTCAATAAGAGGCAGAAATGTGAGATTTGATAAACTACTTTGACATTACTACATAATTCAATATGCAAGCATCCAGTTGGATCTCAAACCACTGAAAAATAAAGAATGGTGTATTCTCCAGAATAAAGTTTGTTGTCCTCTGGCAATGTATCCAACTTCATGCAAACTGAATGAAAGATGATATTCAGAGTATCTACGGGACTAATAAGTATTTTTGATGGTATATAAGGTAAAAGTCTGGTCCATAACACCACATTCACATGGAACAATTTTCTCCCAACATCTCCCTATATTCCATAGCTAAAGAATGTATTTCTGTATGTTGTTCAATTTGGAAATGGAATTCCAAGTTAATCCATCATTCAGGGAGCAGTTGCACTCAATTCTTAGTCATCAGACTAAGCCTCTCAGGGATTCAGCTAGAAATATACTGAATATGGCTCTTTTCCACATTTGTGAGCCATCTGTTCTGTTCTAGAGCTTGTACATTGCTAGAGACTGACATCTAGGCCTTTCTTCTGGATGTTATTCTTAACAGAAATGTTATCTAGTTTTGGAGGAACACAGATTGCCCATCATCCTTAATTATGAATTTATCAGCACTGAAATTGTAATATTCTTTCACAGTGTATATGAGACAGAATGGGATAGGTCTATAACTGTTGCATATCTACACCAAAGCACAGGGATTTTTGATGAATCAAGTAAGCGGTAATTAAGCTTCTTTATTATTCTTACTGTTCCTTAGATCTACTTCTGTTACTGATCAAGTACTCTTACCAAGCAGCAACTGTATTCAGAAAAAAAATCCTGTATTTCTGGGCTCACAACTACCTCAAATCCCATTGCTTATCTCTTGTATCGTTTTCTTTGTCCAATACTGAACAAATGGTTTATGGCTTTAGGAAATTTATCATGGCTTGCAATATGGATATTCTTTTTTCTTTACCTTTATGGTCTTTCTTTATCTTTATCTGCTGAGGTCCTAGTGAGGAAGATAGGGAAATCAGATCACACTGAAGTGCTGATAGTTTGTGGTAATTGACCAACTGTATTGTAACATGGGAAGCTTGCCCCTAGAGGTGAGATTCAAGTGTTTAATTATTGTAATGAGTTATGAAGCGACAAAGGGGAAGCTGAGTATCTCCCTGGCACCCTTTTGTCCCCCGAAAAGAGAGAGACTAGAACAGCAAGTACCTTCAATAATGACATCCCACCTCCTGCCACAAGAAAGTTTGCTATTTTTGTACTGCTGTCTTGAAAACAAGATTAGAATACACTGAGGATTATCCCGGAAAACTGGAATTTCAAATAAGGGAGAGTCCTAAGAATGTATTACAGAACCATGAGACATGACCAAATTGCATATCCTTTGGAGGCCAATGGGTGAAGGATGAGCATCTGATGGTTGGTACTAAGCACTGGACTTCACGCTGATGCAGGCACTACATCAAAGAAATCTTCTCCCCTTCTTGCTCCCCCTACCCCTTGCCACCATAAACTGTCACATCAAGATTATCTGAAGAACTTTACAGAGTCTGAATTATTTGAGAAAATTCTTCAGTTTTACACATATCCTTAAAAGCAGCTCTTGATAGGAAGGGCTGTTTGCACAAGAGGTTTTCTATAGTAACATTTTTTTTTTTTTAATTAAAATGCCTGCACCTATCTGATGCAATTCTTAATGTAAATTAACTGGCCAGGTTATATGAATTCATTGACTCTAATGTCAACTCAAGTCAGTCCTGAGGCTGCTGTGACCATTGGGGCACTCTAACAGTGGATCAAAATACTTCCTGGAAGCATTTATTGATGTTTATGTTACCCTAACTTGGCAGCTCTTCAGCTGCCAACCCATGGTGTGCTGCATGATGCTAAGACTGGACTTTCAGTTTACCTGTGTGCCCTCTGAGGCTTTGGGGTTAATCTTGACAAAATATTACCTCCCCATTTTCAATCCTGGAGTACACTCTCATGATATCGAATTCCCATTCTTGTTATAACTGTACGTGCCATGATATGATACTGTTATTTGACACTACGCAGAAATCCTGGATTTTTTTTGCCATCTGGGGAGAGGTGAAAGTTCAAACATCCCTTACATAAACTCAAGTAATGAACAGGTATGAAGTCACTGCTAAAAAATGGCCAAAAAGAGATGCTTCTTCTAACATGCTACCCAGTTCAGCAACAAAAGCAAAGAGGTCAAATGAGTTTAAGACAGGGACTCGAGTAAGGCTCCTTCTCTACCCATCCCTTCTATAAAGAGATAAACAGGAATTTATCCCAGAACCTCATAAATGAACCCCAGCATCTGGTGGATAGCTCAGAAGGCTCCAATAAGACCACACCCTGAGTCTAATCAGGATGAAGAAGAGAAAGATGTTTCCATAAATCCCGTGTATCTTCTTTCCCAAGAGCCCTATGTAGGCAAGTGCAAAATAAATGAGACTGTTCTAAGGCTGGAAACATATGCAATAATTCTTAAAATTTGATTTTACTATTTATTTTTATTTCACTTTCAAGCTAATACAAACAAGAGAGATACACAATCTCAAAAGAAAAATCAGAAGTGACATAAGATGCACACCACAGAACAGATGCATTTATAAGGAAAATGGAGTCTGGCATTAGCTCTAATTACAAAAAGTGATATATGATGAGACAGCAAAGTACAATTTTTCTCCTTTATTATTTCTAGGGTTTTTTTACAGTAACTGCATTTAATCAATTATAGGATGCTCTAATGCTTACCTTTACAGTCAGCATTTTAGATTGTTTTAATAGTAGTTGTGTTTTCAGACAAGCAGTCAATGAAAGATGCATCTATTTTTTCACCCCAGAAGGTACTTCAGCCTTGAAGAAATATCAGCTGGGATTCTTATTTGGTGCCCGATTCCAAAGGTGTCACTGCTTTCTGTGAGGCAATGATTGAACTTCCAAGGGGACCAGACCTCTCTTTCTAACTACTGCACCATTCACTGAATGCTTTTTTCTTGGTTTTGGTGCTTGACAGGATTCTGTCCCATTCCCATAGCTAAGACTGATGACATCTCAGTAAAATGTAGGTGTTTTATAATTAATGTATAGATGCCCTCCAATCTGCAGATGGTGGTTCTTCCTTTGGGAGTGCTGCTTCATCCAAGATGTACTGGCTCACTGAAGTTATATCTAAAAAGGAATGAGAGCTTGATCCAAAAACTGATTTGTTAGAGGATCTGCAAAAAAGCAGCTGTTCTACTGTACTGTCCTTCATGTTTGTTCGAGTTTTTTGCCTTAGTTTGTTTTATTCTTTGGATTTTCTGTTGTTTGCTTGTTTAAATTTGTGGGTGATGCACAACAAAATTGTAGGACACAGTCCTATAGATTGTCCTCCAGTCTCCAACAGATAAGGAACCCAACACAATCTGTGAATCCTACTTCAAGAGCAGTGAAGTTATGAACAGAAAATCTTGCCAGATAATCATGGAATTTGAAACAGTATTTACTATTCATGTTACAAATATGACCTCCATGTTCAATCAAAAGCACTCAAATTTCACAAATACCTAAAGCAATACTCACAGCAAAGAGTTAATCAGCTCCATCAACAGACTAAAAAATATTTGCCCACACTGCTTTTTGTAAAATTTCTAACAATGAATGCGTATGTGGAAATCATGATCTGTCTGTGGAAATTATACAAAGAAAAGGGCTGGGTTCAATTAATAATTAGTACACTAAGAACAGGATATCCCATCTGTTTCCATGTCTTCTTACTTATTTCAGTTATTGGTCTCTATCCTGTCTGTTTCTATAGGTCTGCACTGGTATAATGTGATGTCTCAGCAAGAGAAGAAATTAAATACATGAGGGAAAAATATAAGTCAGTAATTTTTCACTTAAAAAGTAGAGACTTTGGACCAGGTCCAAAATCCCTTCAAGAAAATGGAAGTTGATCTAGTCCTCCATTTTAACTAGACTGTAATAGCAATAGGACTGAAAGAATGATCTGGAAAACAGTGAGAGTCTGGCACTCATGACTTCAATCCAAGCGGTCACAAACTTTCTTAATGACTTTGGGCAAGTCACAATGTTTCCCTGTTTCTCCATTTCCCATCTGTGAAAAAGGGATGTTGTTAGGGTAACTTCATTATATTCTAGGAGGTGCTCCTATATCACAATCATTGGGTTACATTATTGCCCAAACCTTTGCTGGATATGCAGTTCACAAACTTAAAAAACAGCCCGATGAAATGCTGCATTTTCATGCATACAACGTTCCCCATTTTTCCAAACGAAAAATAGCACTGGAAACTGGAGCGTGCATCATAAATGCATTAAATTATAACAGTAGTTTGTGTCCCTTAAGTTTCTGCAAAACAAAAGCAAAAGTAACTCTGCAAACAATGCATGGAGAGCAGAACAATGAACAAACTTGGCTCCCTAGCTGATGCTACTCAGTTTCTCACTACAAGGAAAATCTTTTTTTCTTCATTCTGCCTTTAACAACAGGGTGCATATCTTATTCTAGGGCATGTTGTACATGAGAAAACATGGTAATGTGTATTTTCATTCTGCCTCGAGAAAAATTTTTATACTTTATGTAGTGAAGAAAGAATATTTAATAGTCTAAACATGGGTCTTCTAATCTCACAACTGACAAGAATATTGAAAAGCAAGAGGGAGTTCTGTTAACAAACATCTTGCTTATAATTATCAGTTAAGAAAACAAATTATGCTTGCTAATCATAATAAATTACAAAGCAAAAATATAATAAAAGCTAGCACTGTCTGTACATATTATTATATATTGAGTTAATCTGACCCCTTTTATAGTACCATCTATTGCAAATTATAATGCATATAAGTAATTATGTGGAGAGATTTTTCAGGTTAAATCAAGACACCTACTTTTCTGCAGTTATGTTTTATCTTTGAATACCTGTCCTATTTATGCATACAAATGGTTTTCTCCATAGCTATGTTCATATGGCTTTCCCAGCTGTATTTAATGAATGATAAAAATGTCCCCAATACCTTTCAATTGAACATTTTGCTGCATTTGATAACCTGTGATGAACTTTCACACTACTTTGAAACAGGTAAGGGATATACTTAAAGACCACTATACTGGCTACTGAAAAGCACCTCTGCCACCTTGAGTGAAAAAGTAGGAACTGTTTATGAACATAAATGAGCATTAAACAAGTGTTTGAGAGGAGAAAGAAGAATATTTTATCCAACTGAAACCACAGAGACAATTTATGTAGGCATAAAGCAATTACTGAAAAAATTGGCCAGAGCACGGGGGCTCTCATATATACTGACAAAAATACACGACGGGGTTCTTAATCACAATCAATGAGCAGACTATTGAAAGAAGGAACAAATAGCTTAGTTTAGAGTTGTCTGGTTTGGGAAAGTAGGATTAAAAAATATAGAGTAATTTTTAAACCCTAAATCACTTAACAATCCATTTTCACAAATGACTTAAGCATCTGAGAAATAGGTCGTTTCCTACAAATGTTTGGTTTCTCTGAACCAGTTAGTTTCTAAGGTGCCGCCTTGCTCTGTTTCTGACATTCATTCTGGAAATATAAGAAAAGACTGAGAAAAGTATGAGAAAAGACTCGTGTCATCTGCTGTAGAAGCCAATGAAATCTCTAGGAGACTTTCCAGAATCAGGCCTGTGATACTTGATAGTTGAACTATATCCCTTCATTATCAGTGACAGACTATGCAGCAAAACTATATTTCCATTTTATATTAACTAGTCCATTACACAGAAAAAAGGACAAGGAGAGAGCAACAACAAAACTTCAACACACTTGAAGAAAGAACTAAAACAGAACATATATGGAGGACAGAACATAAATTAATCCCATATGCTTAAAAAAAAACAGAATTTTAACTCCCATCTCAGAATTTAGATACAAAGTGTAACTTTTTCAAAGTCCATGTGTCTTTTACTAAATTACTAACAAACAGGTTTTCCTACGTTCTTAAGAATAGGTTAGACAAACACTTGTATAGGATGATTTGGATAGGGATGATCCTGTCTTGAGCTCAGGGTTGCATTAGATAACTTCTAGCTCTACTTTTCTATGATTTTATGCTCCCTGGATAAAACATATAAAAGTTAATCACTATTATGGAGAGCCAAAATTTGATTTTAGTAGAGCATGACTTTCTTCCTCCTCTTAGTACTAAAATAACAAGAACAGAACTCAAAATGGCAGCTTGAAGAATGTGTGAGACAGCGGTCTGCCTGAAATGACAGCAATTCCCTCTGGAGTCCAAATTCTTACAGCGCTACAGAAATCTTCCCAGAGCAAAAAAAAAAAAAAACATTGAAGGTTTCCAAATCCCTTCGAGTATCTGAACGTAAAGCCATTCACTCTTCTAGCCAGTTCTCTAATACACGTACCATGTACTATACAAATTTTTAAATTAAGACACAGGGGAAAACATATTATACGACAAACATCTTTTGGTTTAGAGATTAGCTTGATCCATCACTGAAGCTGTTCAGCACTACCACAGTACAAGTAATAACTTAAATCTATGTAGTTGGTCCTACCAACTGCATTCTTGAATTTATGTTATACCTGAATTAATCAAATACCTTCCTTTGACTGTCGGGATTGCTGTACTACAGATCTTCTTGTCTATGTCAAGACTCACTCGTTTGAATTTCTATTTTCATGGAATTAACATTGTTATTGATATGTAGTAGGGCTCTGTGAAATTTCAGCAGTCATTTTGTTTAGTTTTGGATTCGGACAGTTTGGTGACCAAAACACCAAATCCAAAATGAAAACAAAAACATTTCGGAAATGTTTTGGATTGTTTCACAGGCAGGCTT
>NW_005842786.1:62105-77271 GCF_000455745.1 Alligator sinensis | reverse complement strand
GAAACTAAGAAGAGGGAGGGAGTTGAGGTTGGGAAGGAATGCTCTGATATTGACATCTGTAGCTGGCCAGTGACAATGATCTGTGGTCCCTTCCAATCCCAGTGCTCTGGGGGAGGGACAGAGAAGCACCATAACTGGCTGTTTGTGAAGTGCTCTCTACCATTTTGCAGCTGTCTGTGTAACAGAAGCAGCAGTAGAAAGCAGCATTTGTAAGCTTGCAGTTTGGTAGTGCCTTCCTACCCAGTTGTAGCCAATCTTTTCCCGTTTACTCTTGCCTACCCCCACTCCCCATTGTTATCCCTTGCAACTCTTTCTTCCCCCAAAATCCTGTTATTTGTTCTTCTTATTCCCTGCCCCACCCCCCACAACAAAAAGAAAGCAGTGCTTTGACTGGCTGTGTCTCATCACTGTGCACTGCAGGAAAGCACAACGCATACATTATATACACACACACACACTTTTTTTTAGCACACAAAATATGAAGCGTAATGGAAAGGCAGGTGCCAGGTCTTCTGGCAGGGATGCCAGAGGGGGTAGAGGGAGAGCTGTAAGTTCCCCCTCCCCCAAACTTAGACACACCCTCTTTCCTAGCACTAGCAGGCATGAGGCTTCTGATGCTAGTGGCAGCAAGAAGGTGGGATCAGTGCCTGCATCTGCACCCCGTCCAATAACACCCGACATAATAATAACCACCAGCATGACAAGCAGCACCAGCATGACAGTCTCCTCCACCCCCATTTCAGTTTCCAGCTTGAGCCTTCTAGTGCCAGAGGAAGAGCTGGATCTGGAAGCAAGGGACCTGAGTGCCCTAGCAGAAGAAATTCTGGGGACTGAGGAGGAATTTGAGCTTGTGCTCCACTCCCTCCACATTCCCCTAGAGCCAGGTATCCTTCCCCGGAAGGCAGTTCAGAGGAGGCTGCCATTGAGGATGTGGAGACAAGCAGCTCAGCTGAGTCAGCTCCTCCTGTTGTTGTGCCTCTGCCTCCTAAGAAAGGGGATCAGGCACCATCCACACCTGCACCCCAGAAGCGAGGGGGTAGTGTGGTGTGGGATCATTTTGAGGTGGCAGATGATCCTACATATGCTATCTGCCTATACTGCCAATGTAAGAGCAGCCGGGGCAAGGAAGTGAAATACTTCAGCACCACGGGGATGCTGATGCATCTCTGCAGGCACCAGCCTGGTACCAGTGGAAGTATGCCCAAAAGAAAGTCCCCCTCTTGCTTCAAAGCCCAAGAAGCAGAGGCAGGCCACCCTGGAACAGTGGGGCAAAGGTGGACAGAAAGGGAGGTGCATTGCAAAGGCAAGCAAGATCACCCAGAGCATCGGGGAGATGCTTGCTCTGGATGGCTAGCCCTTCTCCCTAGTTGAGCAGCCAGGGTTCAGGTGGCTCATGGTGCTTGTGGCCCCATCCTATCAAGTGGCCGCATGCATCATCTTGAGCAGGATGGTGGTGACCTCCCTGTATGAGGAATGCAGGGAGTACTTGAGGGAGGAGCTGCGCAAGGAAGGTCCGCAGACAGCCTTGTACTTTACCTCCAACATCTGTAGCTGCTGGGGTGGAGATCATGCCTACCTCTCCCTCACAGGGCACTGGTGTCATCAGTCAGGCTGTCAGTGGGCTTTCCTTTAAGCTGAGGTGCTGGATAAGTCCCACACAACAATGGAGATCATGGTGGCCATGAACCGCATGGTGCAGGGGTGGCTCGTCGGGCACGGCAAGCTCACCCATGGGTTCATGGTCACCGACAACAGGGCCAATATGGTCAAGGTGGTCCATGATGCCAACTTTGTTAGCATCCGCTGTGTGGCATACGAGTTCCACCTCATAGTCAGGGACGCCTTGGAGGGCGATAGGACTGCTGGTGACGGCACTGTCACAACTGGCCAGCTCATTTCAAAATACAGGAAGGTGGCAGGCTACTTCCACCGAAGCATCAAGCGGGGCAAGATGCTACAGGACAAACAGGCAGAGCTGAGTGCCCCACAGCACGAAATCATCCAAGATGTGAAGACTCGGTGGAACTCCACGTACCTCATGCTGGAAAGGCTGGTGGAGCAACAGAAGCCCATCCATGCGATGGCCATGCTCGGGGAGATTGGAATCAGTAGCCCGCTTACCAAAACAGAGTGGGATACCATCTCCCAGTTCTTGGTGGTCCTCAAGTCATTCCTTGAGGCTGCCAACACCATAAGCATTGGTGATGCCCCACTTAGCCAGGTGATCCCCATAGTGAGTGAACTTGAGAACCAAATGGAGAAGTTCCAGGGGATCGATGTTACTGGCTGGGGCAAGCTGCCAGAGGTGCAGGCACTGGTGAAGCAGCTGAGAAATGACTGGATCCGCTGCAGTCCACATGCTGGCAGCCATGTGCGACCTGAGAGTGAAAGGGAGCATATGCAGCAGCCTCAGGCAGTTAGCACAGAGGCCTGGGTGGATACATGTCTTGGCAAGGACATGGGGCCGCTGGACTGCGACCCCTTGGCCTGCTGGGCAACCCGCAGCCAGATGTGGCAGGATCTGGCCATGGTTGCCCAGGAACACCTGTCCACCGACAAGAGTTTCAGGTGAGAGGGTGTTCAGCATTGCTGGGGATGGTGTGTCACCTCACCTCACCTCCTTGGATCCTGGTTTGGTGGAGCAGCTGGTGTTTCTCAAGGTGAACCTCCCACTGCTGCGGTTCCCTGAGCTCTACATGCAGACAGAGTGAGTGCCACCCTCCTCACTCCATCCGCACCTATTTCCCCTTTTTTTTATTCAAACCATTTAATGCCCCGCTCTCAGAGCTGGAGGTGACACTCACTGCATCACCAGCCAGCAGGGGAAGAACATCTACCTGCTGAGCTCCCATGCCAGTATGAACTTGGAGGTATGGGCTGGGACTCTAGGGAAGGAGTCCCCAGGTCCTGGACATGACCTAAATCTGCACCCTGCCAGAGCTGGGAGGCCTGGTGGGGCTGCCAGTGGTGCAGAACCCCCAAGAAATGCCAGGACTGAAGATCTCCCTGGTGAAAGGCAGGTAGGAGGCTCCTTATAACCTCCAGCCACCACATGCATGCAGAGTCCTGGCTAGGGAAAGCCCAGACCTCTAAGATCTTTGAGGCCTGAGGCTTGCTGGTTGCAGTGGAGTTGTGAGGCTCCAGGTGAGCTTAGCTTCCTGGGATCCCATCTGCAAGGCATAGGCTTTCAGGTTTAAAACCCTTCATCAGGCTGAGGAAGCATCTGCAGTTATGGATAGGCCCATCTGTGAAAAGTGGTTTGTAAATTCAAACAAGCACTGAACCTCGCTAACCTCATCACCAGAAACCAACTTCCTATAGCCCAAAATGCACAGAATGGATTCAGACCATGCCATGACAAGACATGCGAAACCTGCCAACATATCTCCAGTACCCCTACAAACTGCGCAGACAAGAATACCCAACTACTTGTGGGGGCACATTTCTCACAAGAAAACCACTCTGTCTCCAATCTCCCACTGCTCAGCCTGTCTCTCACCTCCTGACTCCTCCATTTCCATTTTCACTGACTGGCTTCCTTCCCTGCATTGCATGCCAGCTACTGGCTTCTTTACTATTCCTTCCATCCAGGAAGAGCACATGCACACCAACTAGATGCTTCCTCAGCCTGACAAAGGGTTTTTAAACCCAAAAGCTTGCAAAGAAGAATTTCTCCAACTATTCAGTTGGTCTAATAAAAGATATCAGATTGACCCTAAGAACTTTGTCTGGGTTATGTCCTTAGACCAACACGGCTACAACCTACACCCCTTAACCCACACATGCATGACAGGAGTTTTGCTTTCAGCAGTTTGAGGTGCAGTTTCACAGAAATCCCTGCACCACTCTGCCTGAAACCTAGCAGGACTCATGCCCACACGAGGGGCTATGTATGTGGTAGGACAGGAGCTAATGAGGCCATATAATGCCCCACTCTCAGAGCTGGAGGCAGCAGTTTAGTCTCTCACCAGCCAGCAGGGGAAGAACATCTCCCTGCTGAGCTCCTGTGCCAGGAAGAACCTGGAGGTATAAGGGCTGGGGCTATATCAGGAGGAGTAGGCCCTGCAACATCCTGGGCATGACCTAAAACTGCACCCTGCCAGGGTAGGGAGGCCTGGGTGGGGCTCCCGGCGGCGTAGCCCCAGGAAATGCCAGGACCACAAACCTCCCTGGTGAAAGGATAGGAGGCACCTGATAACCTCCAGCCACCACACAGTCCTGGCTGGGGAAAGCCCAGACCTGTAAGATCTGGCCTGAGGCTTACTGGTTGCAGTAGATTTGTGAGGGTGAGAACAGGGGCTAGCATCCCTACAATTTTCATCCCGCTGCATCTTAACACACACAAAGTCATATGTCATCAGTTTTGCTTTGAACAGTTTGAGGTACTGTTTCCCAGAAACCCCTATACCTATCTCCTTGAAACCTGGCAGGCTTCACAGCATCAAAAGGGCTAGCATCCCTGCAATTTTCATCCCACTCTGTCTACACACACACACACACACACACACACACACGTGACACAAGTTTTGCTTTGAGCAGTTAAGGTGCAGTTTCCCAGAAACCCCTGCACCTATCTCCTTGAAACTTGGCAGACTTTGCAGCATCAGAAGGGGCTAACATCCCTGCAAGTTTCATCTGAATCAAGCAAGAAACAACAATGTTATAGGCAGTTTTGTGATCTCCCATTATAGCCTAAGGCCGAAACACCAAAACAACGTCAAAATTCTGAAACAGTTTTGGCCAAAACAAAATGGGACAGCAACCCAAAACACCAAAATGAATCACTGTCCCTCTGAAATGCTGAATCCAAAACCAAAATGAAACACAGCCATTTCACACAGCCCTAATATGCAGGTCCTTATATTTCCACAGAAGTATTAGTGTGAATCAATGTGGCTTAGCGTTGGGACTAAATAAAACTCATATTGAAGTCTGAACAATTCCAGGAGACTGTATAATGCTAAGATAGCATAAAAATAAACTTGGCGTGGTATTAAAGTCACTGGGCCTTGAGATTTTTCAAAGGGATGCATGGGCTATCTAAGTACAATAGCAGTAGAGAAATAACACACCTCTAACATGGCCTATCCAGTAATTCAGGGCTGTCCAACTTCTTTACAGCCAGGGACAAGATCAGGGTGATCCATGGGCCCCCCTAGCCACATGCCACAGAGACTTTCCCCCATGCTGCACCACACAGGAGCTCCTTCCCACTGTTGCACTGCAGAATCTCCGCCACACCACCACTGTACTGCATATACCCATGCCCCGCACCACTACTGCACAATGTGCCCACACACAGGTGCTCTCCTCCACCCCATTATACAGCTCACCCTTGCAGGTGCTCCTCCTCTCCCACTGCTACACCACACATATCACCACCCGCTGGACTGAACCCTGCACATAACCCCAGAATCACCTGGAGCTCCTTGGACCACACAGTTCCATGTTACACCCTCCCCTTTTGGCAGGGGCAACCAGCAAAAGCTGAAGGGAAGAAGTGGGAGCCCAGAGACTCTGGCTGTGGTTTCAGCCAGAGCAATGTTGGGGGGAAGAGCAGCTGAGCAGGAGCCCAGGGGCTGCAACTTACTCATTTGCAGGCTGACAGTTGCACAACACTGCAATAACGTATTTTATGATACCATATATTGCATGTGATATTTTGTCCCCTTCTATAACTGTGACAGCCCCTAGTAATTCAGATAATTCTGAAATGGCATGACTTCTACTGTTGATATAGAGAAGTAAAATTAAGCAAATTAATATTTATAGCAATATTTTTAAAAAATGTTACCACAAGATGTCACTCTTAGCTGTTTTTTAGAGGAAGATCTTAGTTATCTAGATTTAAACATAGCAAAATTATTTATTTTCAAGCACATTTCTCTTCCAAACTTGTATTTATAAAAGTAATATTGTAAGTCAGTTGCTTACTGGCAAAGTATCACCTACCACACAAAAGATTATTAGTGTATAACCTCACAAGGTAGGATATGTGGAAAGAAACCATGTCTATTCAGTTGGAAATTCCTAAACCTTTCACATTACATGCTTGTGAAAGTTAGTGTGAAGAATGTTTCTGTGTTTTTTTCTCACTGGGCACGTCTACAAATACTATTAAAGCACTGTACACTTACTGCACAGTAGGCTTTCCCTGACAGCATGTCTACACATGCACCCATTGGAAGAAAATTTGCTCCCAATGGGAGCAATTCAGTGCAGGGCTACTCCTCCCCAGCTCTGCCCCCTTATAGCAGCCAGGGGGAGCTCCAGGCTCCCCCAGGTGCCAGCCCCAGGCTGGCAGGGGGCACTGGGGTCAGGCCCAGGCTGCAGGTGAGGAAACTGTCCTGCTTCTGGGGCAGGCAGCTGCCTCCCAGCCCCAGTCAACAGATGGTGGGGATGGGGCTAGGAAACTGTCCCTTCCTCCAGCACCTGCTTTCCAGCCCTGCCCCCAAATTTAGCAATCAGGGCATAGGGCTGGGAGGCAGCTGCCGGGGGGAGGGGAAAGTTCCTCTGCCCCTTGCTGCCTGGGCTGATGGGGAACAATTTGTTCCCAGTCAGCTATCTACACATGTTCTCAATAGACTAATTTACTGTGCAGTAAATGCAGCACACATGTAGACTAATCTACTGCATATTAAAGCATCATAGTCTACTGCACAGTAAAACATCTTGTGTAAACACTCCCACTGTGTACTCAGTGTTGCTGTTGGATTCCTCCAAAAAGTAAGTGAGGAAAAGCCTAAGAGGAAAGCCTAAAGGCAGGCAGGATGTGGGGTTAGAGAAAAGAAGGAGATCGCTCCTATCTAAAAAGTGGCTAACAGGAGAAAGAAAACTGCTTTAAAGGGAAAAATTGTTTTCTCTAGGTTCTCTCAAAACAGTTCATTTGCATTTTTTTTTCATTGTAAGAGATTTACACTTATTCACAGTGACAGCCAAGAAAAAACAAAGTCACGCTACAACTCTACAGAAAGATGTGTGTACAGGCTGTGGCATGTAGCTACTCTATGGTGCCCGTATTTTCCATTTTAGTGCTGCAATCTGAAGAAGCATCCCAGAGTGATTCTTCCATTGCCTGAAATTATTTGGGCACCAGTAGGCTGGTGTTAAATTCTTCTTTGCCAGGCCCTGGGATTTGAATATGGCAGATTTGTCTGTAGAACTATAGCCTCTTATACATGATCAGTTCAACCTATAGCTAGCCCCAGAGCTGAGGCATAGTCACACACATTGTTGGTCCAGAGTTCAGACTACAAATAACCAATGTTGCAAAAATTCTATTTCCTTTCTACCCATTATAGCAAATACTACAAGAAGCATGCACACTGCATGCCTGCCGAAGAAATAATAATACCTAGCTGCCATGGAGCATATTAATATCGGGATTTCCTGAGTACAAAGGAATTCATTCAAGGGTGTTGAAGGAAGTAGCTGAAAAAATCCTGGAAATCTTCCACACCTCTGGAGGATAGGTGACATTCCAGAGAACTGAGCAAAGCTAACAATCAATAAAGGGTGGAAAGGAGGATCTGGAGCTCCTGCTACTTCTATGTATACTTCCTTAGTGGCATTCCCTTTCTGCCATTTCCAGTTCAACTCTCTCTACTTCCTGAACGCAATGCCTGGGAAATTACTTGCAGAAATTGTAAAGCATTCTATCTGTGATTACCTGGAAGATAAAAGACTGATCACTAGCAGCCAACTGGATTTGTTAAGAACAAATCATGCCAAACCAACTATATTTCCTTTTCTGATACGGTAACTGGTTTGGAGGATTAAAGGAATGTGGTTGATATAATATACTTGGAGTAAGAATCTAACAAAGTCCACATGACATTTTCATAAGTAAACCACAGACATGTGGGACAAACAGAATTAAGAATAAGTGGATACAGTGGATACATAATTGGCTGAATAACCAGGAGCGCAAAGGGTAAATATTAATAGATCAATGTCAGATGGGCAAGAGGTCTCAAGAGGAATTTCACAAGAATCTTTCCTGACTCCAGGATATATTTATTAAATTTGCAAATAACAGAAAACGGGGAGGATTGCAAATACATGTTAGATTAAGACTCAGAGGATCTTGATGAATTGGAGACCTGGGTTATAGACAACAAAATGAAATTCCAGGAAGACAAGGTGTCAGACATAGGGGATTTAAAAAAAAAAATGGAGACAACTGGCTTGGGACTAGCACTGCTGAAAAGGATCTAGGGTTTACAGTGGAACACAAGTTCAACACGAGTCAGCAATGTAATTCCAGGAGCCAATGGAGTTATACCAGGGATGAATTTAGCCAATTCTTTCAAAAAAGATCATAATCAATATTTATAATTGCTTCTGAAGACAAAGAGTATAGATATATATATAGATATAAATATAGAGCTATATAGATAATTCACTAATGTTAAAGTGTTTCAGTCAAAATCAAATCCCAAATGTTCTAAAAAGAAATGTTCATTACATAAAAAAATTGGCATCATAGTTACTCTGAAATGATACAGGACAATGTCAATTCTCTCTCTTTCATATTACACACACACACACACACACACACTTCAGGCAATTTTAAAATGCCAACAATGTTCTTAAAAAGAAATTATATCTACCATAGATGCCAGATATAGATATAGGATATAGATATAGATATAGAGGCAGAGAGAGAAAGATCAGCTCTGCTATTTTAGAGGTAAATCTAGACATGAGGATTACTGATACAACAGCTTGCTTCAGATTAACATTTTCCTTTCATTTTATTACTTGAAGTCAGAATTACATTAGCAGGACATAAATCTCATCTTTTACTACTTAACTCAGAATAATCTCTCTCATTATTATTAGTGTCCCTTTAGAATCTCTCAGCTTGAAGAATGGCATGCATCTTATTCTAAGTAAGGTAGAATTATCTAAAAATATTACTTAATTTCTCTCTGATTCTCATTACAAAGCAAATAATAAGAGGCTCTCTCTGGTTAATGTGATAAAGATGGCAACCTTGTACTGGGACACTAGCCATATAGCAACAGCTGCTACAACTGCATTTTTATTCATTATAATTATACAGATAGTATATACAGCAAAAACAGTATTTTAGAAAATAATGCGTGAACAGCTTTTACTCTTTATATTATATTGAATCCAAGTGAGTTTGTCAATTATTAGCACATTATTGACACTCAAAGATATTCAGACACTTTAATTTCTATGCAGTCTTTTCAATTACAATGTGAAATATATATAGAAAATCTCAATTAATATTCTAGCATGTAGTTGTGAGCATACGTAAGTTAAGAGGAGGTAAAACATTAAGTGGATGTTATATTAGGATATTATTATTTTATATGAGGATTATATATGATTATACCTTGCCTAGGTTGTATCACTCCTATAATCTATTCTTGTGCGTGTCTGGGTCCTGAGTCAAAGTACAGACCCAGATTTGGGATCCAAAATCTGTTGGTGTTCAGATCTAGATTCTTGGTTCAGCCCATTAGAGAAAGTGATCAAATGGAAAGCTGAGACACTAATCCAAACTTCCCCCGAACACAAATATTCGCAAAGCCTTGCCTTGGCCAATGTTTATTAAAAAGTTTGAAATTATTGGAAATTTCTGCAAGCCTCACAAGATTGTCAAGACTTTATTTCTTTTCTGTCTCCATGCATGTAAATATGAAAGGCTAGGGGACAATCTCTCTCAATGAAAATAACTTCTTGGATATCTTTTAGAACTTGCATAAGATGCAAGAGAGCAGATTCACTGCTCCGAGCTGGCTGCAATCCAGACTGAAACTCAGCAAGATCACACAATTTAAAAAACAATCCAGAAGATCTATCACTTATACCTTTAATCCTCCTTTGACAAAAAATGAAAGTTAGCTTGCTAAGAGAATTGAACTTCAAGCCTGAAAGCAGCTGCAGCTAACTTCAGGCAAAACAAAAGCAGCCCTTGAATTTAAATGTAAATTCTGTGGAGCTTGTTGTGCTGTAATGCGAGAAGGATGCCAATTTGAGAAAATAGGACTTTGAGATTTACAATGACAGGCTCTCATGTCATCAGAGATGTCACTGGACCACATCTGAATGAGACATAACATTTATTCACTTCATATCATTGTCTTCCTCAACATTTGTTAAAAAGAATATATGAAAGGAACAAATTAGGATTTTAGCATTTTCAGATATGCTTTAAGAGAAGACTTCTCTCTTGGCCCTTGGAGGTACGAGTAGAAATCCACGGAAGAGGTATTTCCATTAACTCCTTTTACAAAGGGAAAACAGCTTATTTTTTCACATACAACATACACCTTTTCCCCCAAAATCATCCCCCCAAATTGGGGGGGGGGGGGGGGGGGGGCAGGGCAGGGTGTAGTAAGTGGGGAAGCTGATTTATTGCCTAGAACAGAAACACCCTGCTTTGATTCCTACTCCACACTGCATCAACTGTGGTATTACTATTCAGGAAGCTGAGGAAGTCAACTGACTTAATGGATCATTGTTCTCCACAAGTGGTAACAACCAGCTCCCCATTTTAGCGGTCTGGATATTCCATTAAAAAAGCCAGGGTTGTTGGTTATAGCCAGGTTGGTATCACGAAACAGGCAGGCAAGGTTCTTTGGGTAGATGTGATATCTTTTATTAGACCAGCTGAAAAGTTGGTAAAAAGTTCTTGCAAGCTTTCAGGCACAAAGACCAGTCAAGTCTCCCTATGCCTGATGAAGGGTGTTTGTGACTGAAAGGTTGCAAAGAACTTTTTTGTACCAATTATTCAGTTGGTCTAATAAAAGATATCACAACTGCCATTAATAAACCTAACCTTTCTTAAGACAATTTTGCTGTTTGCTAGCTGCTCCTGGTCTCTCTCCTACTTCACAGCCTAAGCAGGAAAAGGAAGGTAACTCAACTAAAGATTAGGTTCTGTCCCTGCTCTATGCAGCCATAAATCTGGAAAAATCTTTTTATCTTCATTCTGCCTTTCAAAAACAAAGGGTATATTATGTTCCGGGGCATCTTTGAAAAAAGATGCGAGCATGTGAGAAAATGCAGTATTCAGAAACATGAGCAATTCAGACCTAGACAAGAGAGTTTCATTAGCACACCCTGATGTCATGCAGCCAGATTCTGATTTTGTTTACGCTGGATAAATCTGGATTTTCTCCACTGAATTCAACGGAATGATACTCATGTAAATCCTGAATAGCATAATCTGAAATCAAGAAACTGGCATCAATCATGTTTTTAATTAGAGATAAATTTAATGTCTCTCTAATATCTTCATAAACAATCTGGACACTAGTGTCATAAGCAGACTGGCTAAGTTCACTGACGACACCAAACTTCGGGGAAGCGTGTCCACACTTGAAGACAGGCTGGTGCTCCAGACCGACCTCAATAGGCTTGCAAGGTGGGTGGACGAAAACCTGACGGCATTCAATACGGAGAAATGCAAAGTGCTCCACCTCGGGAAAGAAAACCCTCATCACATTCATAGGCTCGGCAATGCTACACTCGCTAGCACCATGACCGAAAGAGACTTGGGGGTCATGACTGACCAGATGAACTTGAGCCACCAATGTGATACCACAGCTGGCAAAGCAAACAAAACTATGCCTTGCATCTACTGATGCATCTCAAGCAAGAACCAGGATGGCATCCTCCTGCTGTACTTGGCCTTGGTGAGGCTGCAGCTGGAGGATGCAGCTAATTCTGGGCTCCACAATTCAAAAAGGACATGGAGAAGCTTGAGCGAGTCCATAGGAGAGCCACGTGCATGATCAGAGGGCAAGAGAACAGGCCTTAGGAAGAGAGGCTGCAAGCTATGGGACTGTTCAGCCTGGAGAAGCACAGGCTCAGGGGTGACCTGGTGGCAGTACATAAGGGTACATCAAGATCTGGGGGAACACCTGTTCACCAGAGCACCCCAAGGGATGACAAGGTCCAACAGTCAAACTCCTGCAAAACCATTTTAGGCTGGACATAATGAAAAACTTCTTTACTGTCTAAGCCACCAAGGCCTAGAACAAATTCCCCCCAGAGGTGGTGTAAGCACCTACTCTGGACACTTTTAAGAAGAAATAATGTCTATGAAATTTATTAAATAAATCATTAGGGATCACTATACAGAACAATACAAGCAAGTAAGCACACCAGACACATAAGCAGGGTAACAAGTGTTCCACGGTATATCTTTAGTGAGTATGAGGAGACACAGCAGCCAACTGTTCTTTCCTGATGAAAAACTCCCAGTACGGCAATTCCCTTAGCATGCCCTTTGCTCTGAAGCTCTCCCACATAGCAGCTGCTTAAGTACTGTTCTTACTTGAGATTCAGAATCATTTTTCATGCCAACTGGGTCACCGCCACTTTAAAATAGCCATTGTCAATCCTCCTCTCCATCCTCACATCTTCATTGTTGCCAATTTTTGTGATTTTATCATATGCTATTTGGTGTTTGTCCTGAAATCTCAGCTCCAAGCATCCTGTGAATGTCAGAAATCTCAGATTTCATCTAAATGAAAAAATACATTTTCAGACAGAAGGGTTACGGAGAAAAGGTGAAAAATATAATCCCAGTGCACTTTAAAGTTGTGGTATTGATTTCAGAAAACAAAAGACAACTGTAAACAACCCCAAATGGATTGTTCATTAAATCTTATGATCTTTAAGCAGATCTAATGATTTTTTGTGGCCTGTCAAATGGTTTTTGAATGGGATTGAAAATAGCATATATTCTAGTTACAAGCCATGGAGATACCCATCCTATCTTAGTTTTTTCCCTATTGCTTTGATTCTTCCTTCAACACTTGTCAGTATGCACTTGTCCACCACCTCCAATGTTTTATTTTACACCCCATTTCATCCAGCCAGCCTAAAACATCACAAATTTACCATTAGCCTATGAGTTAGCCCTTTGTATTCCTTCTCATAATTCATCTTTTCTCTCTGGCATCTCTTGGTCAATTTGTCATTACTTTAAACAAAACTGAACTCTTCATCTTCCCTCCCAAATTTTTCCATAGTCTCCTTCTTTATCTCCCATCAGCAACACCTACCTTCTTACCTTCAAGCTTGCAACCTAGAAGCTAGGTCTGATTCTTCTCTCTCAGCTGTCACCAGACCACATCCAAATCTTGCCCATTCTTGATTCTCAATTTCTCCAAGGCTCCCTCCTTTCTTCCTGTCCCTACAGTTCTTGCTTCTCGATGGCCACATCTACATGTGCAATTAATGCAACTGAATAACTGTGGAGCAAATTGCTCCACAGTAAACTACTCATGGGTACAGCATCTACACATACGCCTGGGATAGCAGCAAATTGAGCTGAGAAGGAACAGTTTAGGCCAGGGCTGATCCTGCCCTGCTCTTCCCCCCTGCAGCAGCCAGGGGGATCTCCAGGCTCTGGCTGTAGCTCCCCAAGTGCCAGCTCTGGGCTGGCAGAGGGTTAGGGGGTCAGCCCCAGGCTCCAGCTGGAGGCAGCAATGTGGCCTGGGGTTCAGGGCGGTAGCCCGAGGCTGGCGGGGGTACAAGAGGTCAGGCCTAAGCAATGGGTGGCTGTGTCAGGAAGTGGAAGAGCTGGCTGGGCCATGAGGCTCCTGCAGCTGCTGAGCCACATAACTAGGCCAGGGATGGGCAAAATGGCAGATCCAGCCAGCAGCCAGACTCCATTTCCCAGCAGCCCCAGCTCCCAGCTGGTCTCCGTGGGACCCCAGGAGCATGTGGGCATGACAACATGGGGCTACAGAACTGGGGCTCTGCTGTGGCCTGGTGCTGTGCTGTCATGGCCCCATGTTCCCGGGGTCTCCATGGAGACCAGCCAGGGGCTACATGGGCAGGGCATGTAGCCGGATGGGAACTGCTTTGGGGCTGGGGCTGGGATCTTGCGGCAGTGACAGCATGGGACAGAGGCAGGGAAGAGCCACGATCTGCTCCCTGCATGCCCTTGCCCACAGAACCCATACTCAGATCACTGCCCATATACTCCTGCGACGAGCACAGGGTCCACAGGCAGGGACATGCAGGTAGTGGGTCTTGGTTCTGTGGTCTGGTGCTGTCATGGACCCATGCTGTCATGGCCACATGCTCCCATTGTCTCCACGGAGACCAGCCTCCAGGGCTACAGGGAAATAGAGTCTGAAATCAGCCTGCTCTGTCCCACAGGATAGACTTTGCCGACCCTTAGGCTAGGCAACAGAGGTGTGGCCCTCTCCTGACTGGGCTGACCAGCCATAATTTAATCCCAACTCAGCATCTACACATGTGCTGCTGCATGGTAAATGACAAGTACTATCCTGCTTCAGAGCTCATTAGTTTCCTGCAGCCTAGCACCGCATGTGTAGACATGACTAAATGTCTCATGTAGATGCACCCAGCATCTCCAAGACTCCTTCCTTTCTTCACATCCCTACAATTCCACCTCCTTTTCAGGCATCCATTATAGCTGCCCTTAAGCTAGGACATGCTCCTTTCTAGCCCCTATAACATCCAGCTGCTCATATGCATATACACCTTCCACCACGCCCACTATTTCAGCACATTGCTCCGTCATTTCTATCCCTTGGCTGTATCCCATTCCAGATAAGCTCTGACTATAAGACTCTGTTTCCACAAACATCCAAATTTCTAAGATCTTCAGGTTCAAAATTTTCCAAGATTAACCTCTATATGAAAATGATTCTTTAGTCTCCATCTCCCATTCCCCAAAGTTTCAGTAAAATCCTTTCACCTATGTTTCTGCACATAATAATGTTAATTTCCTATACATATACATACACACACATACACACTTTTCCATTTCAAAAACTTAAATGTTAATTAGTCATACTGGATTGATCCTGCCACAACTATCAGTGTTTATGCTGCATTTCTACTTGGTATGTGCTAAGCCTCTTACAACCCTCTGCAGCAAAAAGACTGAACTCTACATACATTACATATACCTTAGCAACTGGCCTCTATTATCTAGAAAGCCACATTACAACTGACATACAAATTACACAAAAACATGGTATAAAGCAGAAAAACAAAGACAATTGCAAAACAAGAATCTGACTTCCTTTATATCTTTATTTGACAATGACAATTCTGCTTTTAAAATATTGTTTCTGACAGGCTTCATTAAATAAACTGAACAATGTCAACAGTCTAAATAGGAAAGCCTTCTTCTTTG
>NW_005842786.1:54704-62006 GCF_000455745.1 Alligator sinensis | reverse complement strand
GAAAGAGTGAATAAAATCTTAAGTCTTCTATAGGTGCACAGTGTCACAAGTGACCAGTAAGTTGTATAACCTGTAGAACAGCACTTACAACAGCAGCTTTTGAGAGAGAGAGTTTTATAATGTCTATTTCATTGTATAAAACCATTTAATAGAAATAAAGAACATGCTGACTTTAGCTGAAAATATTGCCAAAACACTCCAATATAAAATGAAGGAAAAGTAAGGCAATCATGAGCAAAAAGATAAGACATGGTTTAAAAATCCCCAGGAAATGTGTCATCCTCTAGAAGCTGGGTTTATCCAAATTTTAGAAAAAATCTATAGAGATTAGTTTTTACCTAATACTGCATAAGATGATTACAGCTATTTGTGGCAGTTTAAATCCTGCTAAAAACAAAATGATGTTTTAGAGAGATGAATCCACAAAAAACACACTCATAAACCTCTTTCATTTATTCTAGTTGACCAGGACAGCCTTTTCCATTCTAAGCTGTAAAACCATGCACTTTTCTTAATTAAATGAAGCACAGACAAGTGTATGGCAGAGGTTTTTAGAAACAAATTGTACTAAAGTATATGTAGGACATCATGAAAACTAATTAAGGTATATAATAAAGAAAACCGAAGATAAATATTCATAAACAGTTCTTTGATATCAGGTGATTAGATACAGTATTTATGCACTGAAGGACTTAAATCCACAGCTGATCAAGACAAGAAGGTAGAGATAAGATACTCTATCTGGATACAGTATGTATCAAATATGTGCCTCTTCTGCAAAAGCACATTAAAGTTTTGAACTTTTGTCTTTCTAAAGATAGATAAAATCTATACATAGCTCTTTGAAGCTCTACTACAGCTAAAGGTGGAGGCTATAATAATATGTGTTTCAATGCTCACCAAGTAGGTTGTTGGCCGTGAAAGTTCATGCCCTTCTGAACCAGTTAGTAACTAAGGTGTCATCCTGGTCTACCTTCTGCAAGGCAGGTAAGAAAGGAGTTTAACAAAGCATGTCTCTGTCTCCCAACCCCCAAGGAGCCATAATTTTTGAGGACACATGGTCTCCATGAGCCATCACTATTCTCCCAGAAGCAACAGTGGTCATGCCATTACAGGCTCAGGAATTCCTATGCTGCTCACTCTTCCATACCCTTTAAGCTGCTTTTAGGGGGAAAAGTGGTGGGATCAACGAGCAGAGATACTGGACAGAGAGGGAAAAGTCTAAATGTTCCTAGAGGCTAAAATAGAGGGGCTGGAGGAAGGGGTAAAAAGCCTACCTACCTCTGATATCTGTATGGACTTGTGCAGAGGGAGGGAGGTGTGGAAACAGCTGAAAAGAGTACAAGCAGGTACATGAAATAGCTAAGACTTTAGAGGCTTGGAAAAAAAAGTTAAAACTTAAGTAAAGTAACTTGAGTCTGTAGATTAAGCCAGGCCAAGATGAATAATGGCAAGGGAAGACTGTCACACTCAGTGTACTAGATCATCATACTGACCACTTCACTGTTATGCTTTTGTTATCTTGTACCTGAAGACAATGGAGCAATGTCAGGAGAGGGGCTATCCCTTGATAAAAATACTAGAATCCTACTAATGACTGAGTTTATATATTTTCCTCAATCTTAATAACTCAGTTTAAAACTTACAACATCTTCACATACTAACTTCTATTAAACTGTTATTGCCTCCTATGACTTCAGCATCCACAGAAAAATTAATAAAAATTCAGCATGCTAATAAAGGACTATACTCAGTTTTCCCCATCTCCCTGTGTTTACATCTTTGTCACTTTATTTCTGTAATCTGTATAATTATTATTTTTTATCCTTCTTCCATCTCATAGTTTGTTCTTTTTTCCCCACCAATATAGTTTCTCTTCTAATGTTGCCTTGTCATGGGGACAGTCAAATGGAAATGCCACCAGTGTTAGCTACCCTTTACATAGTAACACTATATTTTACAGATATTCTAGCTGTGAAAACCTCAACAGACTAGGAAAGACAAAAAACCCGACCAGCAAACCAATCAGTCAAAAAAAAACACCCAAAACTCTTCTACTAGTCCAACAAAGTGAACTACTGAATGCAATCTTTATTGAGAAAAATGTGGAGCTCATTTTAAAAACTGACAACTTCTAAATAGAAGTCCTTCTCCATCCTTTCCATGATCTCCAACCTCTTCTTTAAGAGGGTTTTTTTTTTCTCTCTCTCTCAGAGGATTAGGGATATGTTTTCAAAGAACTGTTTGGATTACTTGAGTCTAACAAGACTCTTGAGATGTTAACTTCGTATCTTTCTGAAAAGATGTCCCTTAGCAACTGCTAACTTAACATAATAACTCCAATAAGAAGTTTATCAAAAAGGGCAGCCTGCTGAGAATGGGGATGTTTCTGATTCAGAACTATAACTTTAAAGGCCAATCACTAATAATCCTTTTTTTTTTTTTTAAACAAACACACTAAAATCTTTAGATTCCATATTACAAGTCTCAATTCATTTACAAGTCTTCATGAAAAAAGAAGCCTGCAATATGCTTTCCAAAATGACCTAGTTTTCTTCATGCTCTTTCCAATTTGTGATTCATTAGCTTATGTCTATAAAACACACTGCACATTAAAAATATAGGAACTCTGAAGCACTCCATAATGAAACTGGATACCCTAAACTTGGTGCCCAAGTATGGCTCTAAGTAGGTGTCCTTTTAGCTGATTAGCTTAATCAAGGGAAGATCCATGAGTTTTAAAGACATTTTGGAAGGTAATCAGAATAAGAGGCATACAAGAAACTAATCCTATTACTTACTATAATTTCAAAAGCGACCGGTCCATTTGGGTTCCTTGAGTTTTGGGGAGTTTGGGACACATTTAATTACTCACTCTCTAAACAAGAAGCCCTGTAAGATGTCTCAAAACTGGAGCTTTCAAAATCACTAGTAACTTTTGAAATGTTAAGATAGCGGACATGATTTTCTGCTGTAGAAAAAGTAAGCATCACATTAAACGTTTATTTGAATGTAATCTAACGCATGGATAAATGAGACACAAAACTAAAGAGGCTAAAACAGATGTCTAGAAGTAATTTTAGTTAAAAATACCGGTTATGTAATATCCTCATTATTGATTATATAATAGCATCATCTCACACTTAGGCACCACTGATGAGAGGTCATTTTTGTATCAAGAATCTAGGCCATCTAAAGAGCAAATTCCATAATAATAGACTGTGAACATGGTCTGCCATTCCAAAAGCTCTTCAACAAGAACTGTAGGAATTGAAAAAGATAACTGAAGTCATACAAATTAAAACTCCAGCTTTTCCTTATGAAATATCCCTCCTTTCATTTGATTACAAATTGCTGGAACAACAGTACTGACCCACTAGTGGATATTTTAAATTGTTATAATAATTTCAAATATCCAATATTTCAAAAATAATTGTTATAATAATTTTACATTCCAAATATTGTTATAATTTTCAAATATTTCAAAAATTTTAGTTCAAACATGAATAATTTGTTACTATGTCTGGGATATATTCTTTTTATTTCATTTATATTTTTCATAATAAATACATTAAAAAGGACAAGAAAGTTAGAAAATGAAAGCATACACTCTAATGGAACTGAGATATTACATTGCTGATGCATAGGGCAGCATAAGCATTCATTATGTCCATTTGTGGAAATGTTTATAGATTGACAAAACAGAACACTGCATTTTCTCCTTAAATGTAAGGGGGGGAAAAAGTACTGAAACAATGCCTACCCCTCCTCACCAACTATAATAACTGAAGAGCACTGATATGAAGTGCCTCAGCTTTTATCAGGTTCATTACAAATCCTCCCTTGACAATTTTCTATGGCTCAGTGCAGTGGTGCACAACCTTTCTGACCCTGTGGGCTGGATGAGTGGCGTGGGGTCTGATCCCATGCACAGCATTGTTCTGAGGGCCTAATCCAGTGTAGAGATGGTACATGGGCTTGGTCAGCCTGGCCCCATGCACCAGATCTGGCACCCTGTGTGCCAGGCAAGTCCTGCATGTCTAGAAAGCAGACTCACATGCCAGCACAAATCTCACATGGCAGGGCCATGTCACTTAGGCCACAAGGCTCCCCATGTGTCCAGAAATTTAAGAGCTGCAGCAATCAATGCTGGAACCATTCCACTACCGCTGTAGGTAGGATCCTGTCATCACTATCCCACTGCCAAATTTCCAGACCCATGGGGGGACCAGATGACACAGGCCCACAGGTAGAGTCTGGCCTACAAGCTGAAGGTTGAGCACCACTGGCTTAGAGGGCATGAATCAATCTATTGAAAAATAGTGGGCCAAACTGACACTGGATCCAATATCCCCAAGTTCCGGGGAAATCTACATCCATCCATTTGGCATGTTTGCTTTATGGGACTGCTGCAAGCAGCAATTCCTTCGGAATGAAGTGTCCTGGCTCGTACTTCAGTTTTTAGTCATGTCATAATAAAACCACTATACCAGGTACTCAAGTCAACTATTTTTACTTGCAAGGAGCACGTAAACAGATGCAAATAAAATGGACAAGAAAATATTATTGTTTTCTCTAGTCTATTAAAACTTTTTAATATAAGACTTACATGAAATATGCTAACAGAAAAGATGTTGTTAAAGAGAACCATTCTAACAAATGTACATTCCTCTCTATTTTCTTGATTTTTTTTTCCTTTGGCTACCTCTTTTGCAAAAAAAGTATCACATTGCATTAATGCAAAAGCCACACAAAAATTTTGGGTGGAATTCTGGTCTTAAAAAAGTCAACAAGAGTTTTACTGCCTGCTTCAGTGAGTCCAGCATTTTACCCTTTACATTGGCATGGAAAATTATAATGTGTTCTATTCAGATGCAACAATCCTGACTCATATTATGAAAAGAAGATATATTCACTTAGGAATGATAAATGTATAGCTCTACATTTCAAGAATTTTTAGCTATATTTCCTTCCCAAACTTGAGTATTTGTTTAAAATATTTGCAAATATTTTTCCCCTCCAAAATAATTCCAATTTATCTCTTTGAATAAGAGAAGAAAATAAAGCATTGTACACAGGTACCTACCGAGTAATGCCTGAAATAAGCTGCTCTTAAAGATGCCCATCACCTTTTTAATGGCTTTTTTCAGTTGTTGCTCTTCTGGTTTCTTTAGCTTTTTACAATATTCTTCCAGCAGCTGTAAAGCTCGGTCGGTATCTTAAAAAAAACAAAACAACACAACAAAACAAAACAAAATAAAAACAACATTTAAATAATCTATTTTAATTAATTAGGAAACATACAAAAACTCACACATACTAATTCAGACATTTATCCCATGTTTCCATCAGCTATCTAATCACATATGAAATTAGCTTTTATAACACATGCTGTTAGGTTCCATTTTAGACAATGCAGAGTGTTAAGTAATTTTATACTAAAAGAGACAGAATTGATAAATATTACAGCAAGGCCATGAGCCATTATTGCACATGTACTATCCAACTACAAAATACAGTTTAATTGTAGAAATAGCTGAAAACTGTGTGTTTAGAATTATGATCAGACCTTCCATGAAAGATACAAAATTATAATAATAATTACTACCAGCTATGAAAAAAATTGGTCTGGCACATTTGGAGACGAACTGAAAGTTTGCTTGATATTTTATTTGTTGTTGAAACACTGGCTTCCATTCCCTCTCTTCTGAGAAGCAAATTTGGAGGTGAAAGAACACAGGACTCCAAGAATTTGTCATTAAATTCCCTCTTTGTACTAGACTGCCACCTACTTTTTCAGCAAAAAAAGTGTGTTTTATAGGAGAGTGCATTTCACATGTTTCCTCAAGAACAGGAATCAAGTCTTACTATAGGCACAGTCTGACTCTATTACTTAGCTCCAGGGACTTATTTACATAAATAGCGCAGAGCAGTTATAAACTGTTTCAAGATGACAGTGTTCCACAATCTCTCTGCACAGCTGTAACTGGCTGTACAGGATGTCGGGCAATTGAGAATTAGCAAGTGTCTAGTGTCCCTGAATATTTGGATCATACCTCACATCTATTCCTAAGAAGTTTGCTCACACTTGTAAAATGATACTACCCCAGATGTTTGCAGTATGGTTTATCTGGAGTGGAAAAGTAAAGAAGTTATAAAAGCAATACTTATATTCAAATAAATACCTAAGCAGAGATGTCCTACAGTCAAATTCAACATACGAGCTATTGTAGCAGACGTTCACAATGTCTAGATGGACTAGGGCCAATGAAACAGTACTGGAGATGCTTGAGAAGGGAGCATAGATGGTTATTACCACATTCTTTCATCTGTTCTCTCAGAGTAACATTTATTTTCAAATATAAGAGGTGCAAAAAAATAAAAAAAGTCCTTTTGGTTAATCCAAAGAATATACACAAAGTGTAGCATCTGACTAGACTGGTGCTGGGACAGATCCAGTGATAGTGACTGCTAACATTTTTAATGATGTTGGCAGGCAAAGCTGTAACCCAAACAGCAACTTTCAGCCCTTATGGAATCATATAAAAGGAGGACTAGAAGGAACCTCAGGAGGCTACATCCCACTCAGAGCCAGATCATCCCTGACTAAACCATTCAAGTGTCTGCCTAACCTGCTCTTGAAAATTTCCAAAGATGAAGATCTCTCTGGGTTGCCTGTCCCAGTGTTTAACCAGCCCCGCTACGGAGAAAGTTAGTCCTAATATCTAACCTAAATTTTCCCTGCTGCAAGTTGAGACCACTGCTCCTAGTCCTGTTGCCTACACTACCTTCCCCCTTAGTCTTCTCTTCTCCAGACTAAATAATCCTAGTTCTTTCAGCCTTTCCTCGTAAATTGTTTCCCAGGCCTCTAATAATTTTTGTCACTGCTGGATTCTTTCTAATCTGCCCATACTGAAGCAGAAGGATGACTGCTTATTTGTATGTGACACTCCTGTTCATAGAATCATAGAAGTAGGGTCGGAAGGGACCTTGTAGATCTTCAAGTACGACCCCCTGCCTGGGCAGGAGGCAAACTGGGCTCAAATGACCCCAGCCAGGTTGGCATCAAGCCGCTTCTTAAAGACCCCCAGGGTAGGAGCCAGCACCACTTCCCTTGGAAGCTGGTTCCAGATCCTAGCCGCCCTAACTGTGAAGTAGTTCCTATGGATGTCTATGTCATGACCCAAAGGCATGATTTTGTGTGTGCTTCGGCACCAGAATTATCCCCGACAAGTTGCAGCTTCATTGCACGGGAGAGTTTCCTGTTGCAGAGGAAAACCCCGGTGCAGGGACGAGTTTCCC
>NW_005842786.1:44812-54688 GCF_000455745.1 Alligator sinensis | reverse complement strand
TTATCCCCACGTGGGTCCTACCGATTGCCTGGCTAGCCATATAAGAGGCTTGAGCGGTTTCCGCCCAAGCCGAAGAGCACTCCACATCCATCTCGTGGGGACTCTGGATACACGGCAGGGTAATAGAGACCCTGTGTGAGATTCAGAGGAGCTTGGCGACCTGATCCATCGCCCACCTCTTCCCGTCTTCGATCGCAAATTTTATAAGACGTATCTCCGATTTCGATTTTGGTGGCGCGTTCACCCAGAGCATCCGGAGCTCTGTTCCATGGAGCCTAGCAAACTCCACGCGACCGTCCGTGTTGTCTGTGTCTGTAACCGCAACTCAAGCAAGTTCTCCAGCCTACACCACTGCCATCTCAGTGTAAGTAAACAATCTTTAAAACTACCGCTAAGCGTTTGTGCCTAATTCCAGCTCGTCGCCCTCCCCCTCCGATCCAGCGTGCCCGGGCTGCTGGCCACAGCCCGCGTGCAGCACGGAAAAGGGCTCGGGTCGCTCCCGGCCCGCACATGGCGATGAGGATGGGATTAGGCACAAACGCTTAGCGGTAGTTTTAAAGATTGACTTTGACGAGAAGTGAATAAGGGCTGCACGCAAAAGTAAGGTTTTAGGGTACAGACAAACCTACTTTCACATTCTCTCACATACAACATGCCTCAGAATAAGATAAACACCTTGTTTTTTAAAGGCAAAATGAAGAAAAATGATCTTTCCTTGTAGTAAGCAACTGTAGCAGCAACTTGGGAACAAGACTCTTCTGCTCCCTGTGAATTGTGCACAGAATTAATTGCACTTTCCTGGTATGAAACTGTTGTTACTGTATTTCCTCACATATAATTCACAACCCAATTTCCAGAGATGTTTTTGGGGAAAAGGTGCATGCAGCATGTGAGAAACTATGGTATTTAACTACTTTATAAGTGAAGGGGAGCTGGCTGCTACTCAGGAGCATACATCAGCTGTTATGATATAACCATCATACCTACAGGATCCTGTAGCAATATGTTAGATATATCATATGAACTCTGTTTCATTCAAAGTCAAAGTTAGAGTTGCCAGGGTTCTGCTACATTTATATCACTACAGAATCGTATGGAGGTAGCACTTACGAGATATAGATATAATTGCTAGATCTGTCTATGCATGGTTAGAGAATCATGGTTCTAATCCATACAGGGTTTGGGTTGCTGTCATGTTTAAATAATAAACCAATAATTCAAAGCAAGAAAGATACTGAAAAACATCATAAGAAAAGAGTAGGGTATGTCTAGGCTACAATTTATGGCTGGGACCTAACTTAACTGATTGTTAATTAACTCAGGTTGCCTAACATTTTACTAAAGCTACATGATCCATAAAGATTTATGGCAATATCTGTGATTTCTCCTAGGGCTCAGTGTAGGGTGACAAAAAACATTCTACCGTCATTTAAGAATTAGGTGCATGTTATCTTACCAGAAATCAAAAGGGCAGAAATTCTGCTTATTTCATTCATTGGGCAGAATTTCTGCTTATATCAATGTCTTTGGTGAATTCTTTCCCCAAAAATATTCCAATATATCAGTTGATGAGAGCATTCTAGCCTTGCTACTAGCATACAGTGTACTAGTAATGTAATATATTACTAAGCCATGGGTTTTCAACCTTTTTTAATAAGTGTACCCAGAAGGCAGGGTGGGATGGCAACCGGCCAGATGCAGGGAGGGGCAGGGGGGCGAGCGCCCAGATGCAGAGCTGGGGGGTGGCAAGTGGCGAAGCGGCGGCAGCACAGCATCAGTGACACCCTGCTCTCGCCCTGCCCTGGCCCTGCTCCAGTGCGGCAGCGGCACGGGATGGCAGCGCTCCATCCCTGCCTGCCCCTGCACACCTGCTGGGACCTTTCTAAGTATCCCCCCGGGAGTATGAGTACTCCCGATTGATAACTCCTGTACTAAGCTATCCAAGGAAAAAACACCTATAGATGTTATTCCAGATGGGGTCAGTAGAGAGTGATCCACATTTAAATAATACACCTTAATTATTTTCACATAATCCAGATGTTAAAAATTCTACAAAGATAATTTTTGTACTTGACAGGATGTTCAATAACATCTATTGTTATCAATACATGTGTACTTGTAGAAAAAAAATACAGAAAAAACTCCTCTTAATATAAATTGAATACTCGGATTATATCTGAATGGTGCCTAGTTTAAGTCAAACTTAAATACTAAAAGAAAATTCTTAAGGGACATTGTCAAAAAAGCTGCATGATAGTTTGTACAAGCAGGTAAATAGTGAACACACACATTGTAGTACAGAATACAGTTACTTCTTTGCAATGGACAGATCAGTCAGTCCTTTCCCCCTAAGGGTAAAATGAAAAATTTGGAAAAGGTCTAAAATGTGTTAAGATTCTCCCTCGATAATGAAAATTATATGCAAACTTTAAGTTACAATAAAATTAGCTTAAAACAGGGTGGCATTTTGTCTCCAATTATAAATCATTGGAGTTTGTCACTGACACCAGTAGAGTTAGGATTTTTACCCAATGTACTTAAAATTCTCTCTAGTTACCTGTCAGTCTCTGTGATCAGAGATCTGTACTTCCTTTGCAAGACTTGATGGCATTGCAAGTACAGGAGACCCTTGCCATTTATGGGGAATACGTTCTCGTATGCCCCGCGAATGGCGAAATCCACAAATAAGGCACTGTTCATGAACGCAGGCAGCGTTCGTGAACGTACAGCGCCCCCGGCGTCTGGGCGGGGCGGGGGGGGGCACGGCTGTGCTGGCAACGGCAGGAGCATGGTGGCGGCAGGACCCCAGCAGCAGCAAGCATGGAGCTCCTGAGGGGCTCCCTTAAGTGTATTTAAGATGCAGGTTTGGCATTCACGAATATTTGAAACCGTGAATGCTAAACCCGCGAATAGCGAGGGTTTCCTGTACCTTTAAAAAGACATTTTTCTGCCTTTCCTATCTGTCGCTATTTTACATAAAAACATGCATAAGCCATGCCTGCAACCTTGTGCAAGCAAAGTAAATGTAAAGTAAATGTAAAATATCTAAATTCTGCCAATGAAGAATCTACTTTGCACTGAGGTGAACGACTACAGAAGGTACAGCACAACAGAAGGTCAATTCCAGTAAGTATCCTTTGAAATTCCAGGGTTCTGTTGATTTGTCATGTTGGGCATGAGCCTATAGAACTGATTTAAGTAAAAGCTTCAGTAAAATTTTGCTTGTGTCAGGACATACAGATTAGACTTTGTATCATAGGGTTCATCCTATATATAAAAATTGCATTAATATAACAACACCTCTGACATAATTATAGCAGTAAAACATAGATATTACACATAAAATGGTTTAAGTGATCAGAAACTGGTTTAAACCCATAATAGAACAGATGTTCAGCACACACAAACCAGTTTGAAAATGGCTGAAACCGGTTTGAGATAAAGCTGGCTGAATGTAGACTTAACTGATTAGGGTCAAACTGATTTCACAATGTCTGTCCCAGACCCCTTCCTGGTTTAAATTAAGCCAGACTCCCCCAGCATCCCGGCCTGCTCTCTGGCCTGGGTGGGGCTCTCTGCTCCAGCCCAGCTAGGCTGGTCCCACCCCTCTGCTCTCTGGCCAGAGCTCCAGCACAGACTGCAGGCGACTGCCTGGCTTCCCCCGGCTCCCCTTGCCACTCTGTGCTAAGCAGGGATCCCTGTCCCCTCTGTCTTACACAGACAACTCTCAGCATTAGCTAGCAGACCACATTCTCTGTGGGAGACGAGACTGTGTCTGCTTAGAGCTTTCTGGAGCTAATCAACAGGTCAGCTGGTAATGTCCCTCCATTCCTTCTTTGGAACAAGTTGTTTAAGACGAGCTTGAACTAATGAGAAAGGCTGTTTTTTTCTGATGGGTTGATAAATGCTGATAACAGAGCTGATAAATGCTGTTATCAGGGGCTGGGGGGGGGGGAACCCCTTCCTAATCAGAGCATCCTGCCTGAGTCTGGCCACACCCCCTCAGCTTAGCTCTGTAGAAGGGAAGGGAGGGCTGCTCTAGCGCCCCCCAGCTTCTAGCTTGAGCCAGTGCAGGCATGTGCCTGCATTTCTGGGATGTTTGTGCAGTTACAAACTGATTCAGCATAGCCAGGTTAAACTAACCTGCAAAGATTGAATCAATTCAGGCTCAGGCTTTTTTAATGTCTGCCCATAGCCCCTGAAGTGAATACACTTATACTGGTATGAAGTTACTTCATACCGGCATAGTGTATTACTATGGTGGAAGGGGAATAAATTAAACACCTATATACTGATACATAACTGCTTCTGCACTAGCCTTTTTACCAGCATAGCTATCTAGGTTAAGAAAAATTAAAACCCCAAGCCAACATAGTGCACCAGAAAAAAAACTAAGATCCACAAACCAGCAAGTCCACTCCACCCTTAAATAACTTTCCGAGGAACCCGTAAAGAAGCATTCCTTTTGTTTCTTTGGCATCTAGCGTGCAGACAGAGGATGCTTTGGCACATATCCATCAACAATACAGTCCTGTTTAGGAAAAAGGGGACAAAAAAACTGAAAAATGCTCCTAGCCTGTTGCTGAGCAAAGGCATGTCAGACACTGGATGTGTCAAAGTATAGTGCTGACTAATTCAGTAAGAGATTTTCTAGAACACAGAGATTCAGAAAAATGCTAATTTATAATACATGCAAAAGATTATTTTTGTTTTAATGAAAGGAATAAAAGATTACGGCATCACTGCCCACTTTTCTTCCACAGAAGCATTACACTTAATCTGACAGATAGTCACCAGGGAGAAATGCTGCTTTGTAAAGTAAAACTTTCAACAATGTTTTATACAAACTATGCAAGGCTCACCTTAACAAGTGCTGAAATGCAGCTGAAGTGTAAGGTGAGAAAACATACTACACTAGAGTTTAAGACTACGGCTGCAAAGCGCTAGAACTAGTTGAGACTGTGGGGAACATGCAAGCACTTAGAGCAGCTTTTTTATGAGCTTGAATTTGTCCAGAATACCTACAGTGACCTACTAAAGTCAACAGCAAACCTCTTGTGAGCTTATTTAGAATGAGAATTTTACCTAAAATACTTGCAAAAAGAACCAATCATGGGAACATTAATGACGGCAAGTGGCTAGGCCTACCTTTTATGACTATATGACAAGCGGCTACTCCAAGAGTAAAATGTCTCTAACAATACCTGCAAATCAATTCAACAGTGCTGAATTCCTACAGAATCCCCAACTCTAACTATGGCAACAACTAGATTTTCCCTGTAAATGTTCCCTTCAAATAACTATCAATCCCAATTCATCATTGTTGGTATAATTTGACAGTATCCTAGTCTGAGAATGCTGTGGTTGCAGGCAATAACTGAAATACTAACTAGAGATGCAGTTTTTATCTTTCCTTGAATTTCATTTGTCACATTTTACTTTGCATCTGCTTATTGGCATTAGGAATTTTAATTATTTTCAGGTCTCTGAACTGTTTTTACATGTTACTTTCTTTTTTATTTTCAAAAAAAAAAAAAAAAAAAAAAATCAATATGAATACTGACCCATTCCATGAGACTGCTTCCAGAACAGGAAGGCAAAAAGCAGCTAACAAAAGTGAGCAGTGTAAAATGCAAGGAGAAGAAAAAGAATGGATATGTTTTTTAGGGGAAACCTTTGGCCCCTTTAAAAAAAAGAAGAAAAAAAAAAGTTAAAAGTTGCTCTGAAATCTAGCCACTTCAAGCCCTTTCTGAGATGACAGATTAAAATGAGCATGAGAACTCAGTACAGGCTGGTCTCATGTTTTAATCCCACCTAATTTGATGCATTTCCCTATCTCTGCTCAGGACAGGTCCAGATTTAGAATAACGGGTTATAGATCAGGGTGGAATTTAACATTCAGTCTGCTGGAGAAAACTTGCAGAGCACTTAACCGCACTCCCCTGCCCCAAACCAACAACATTACTATGTCAAGCCTGATGAGAAAAAAAACAAATCACAAGCTACAATCAAGTTTTGAAGGAGCTGACAACAAAGGATGACAACTTTCGGAAGACAGGCAAAGTAGCATAGCTAACTGCACAAAGGAGTGGCAAATAGAGGAGCATGTGACCTTGTGCAAAAGGTCTGTTAATTAGAATTGTAGTTAACTACCTGGCAGAAGTTTCATAAGAATTAATTATGTTTACAACCTTCAAAAGATAAAGCACTAAGCATGTGCTAGATTTTATTTATTACTGAATGCAATGAGCAGCGAAATCAACTTAATCTAGGAAGAAGTATGAGCTTTTAAAATAACTACCGAGGAAGATTCATCACTTGCCCTGCTTGGAAAGGAAGACTAAGTAAAAAGCGGCTATATGTCATACAGTCAGCTTCTCCACAGAGATACAGCTTCTAGGAGTGAATAATGAATGATGGAAGGTTTCTGTGACTTCCTAATATTACCTTTTATGCCTAGATTTGTATTTAACTAAATCTAGCATTGCCACAACACACAGAAGTCTGAATATAGCTTTTGCATCATGGCAATGGTGTTCTGTGAATAACTGGTGCTATTAAATTCATTCATTTAAAATCAGAGAATTTAACTTTGAGAACTCGCTTTTAGCCAGACATATGGCCCTATACTCTACAAACTGTTTCTGCTCTCTTCAAGAGACACAGAATACCAGATGCATGTCAGAAGGATTAGCTCTCTGCAGAAGTGAATTTAGGAAAAGTTTACTTGTGACATATTTAGCAGCTATGCAGGCACCTATCACTACACAGACTTTTAAGAGTCACTATACAAATATGGCACCAAGTTTCCAGAACAATCAGCACAAGATGTTTGTAAGGAGTGTGGCACGATCAGGCACTTAGGTGCCAAGCAAAGCTCCACCTGTTTCACAGCTTGTCAAAAAGGTAAAGTAATGATGAAACGCAGCTCTACCCTCTTAGCACCCAGTCATTTCATGCTGCAATCTTTGTAAATCTTATACAGACACTCCAAGTAGCACACAGCAAGTGAGGAAATGAATTAGCTAGCGGTAAGCGTAGAACAGCAACTATATTCAGGATATTCTCCTCTGAAACTAATGCAGTGAACATGGCTAAATAATATTTAAGTTGCTCTGAAAATAATTACGCTTCATAGTACACTGTTAACTATGACAGAAAGGCACAAAAATCGTAGAATACACAGGAAGGCAGGGCCAGACACAGGTATGGTCAAACTGGGTGGCCGTCTGGGGCCCGGACAGAAAGAAGGCCCGAAAATGGTACATTTTTTTCCCGTTGTCAGATTACTATCATTCTCTCTGGTGAAGCAGGGCCCGATACCAAAAGTTCACCCGGGGCTGCCAGGAATCTAGGTACAGTGCTGCTAGAAGCTACCTTTGAGGCAATAACTCTTAATCAGGATGCTGTGGCAACCTTGGGGTACCTTGAGAGCCTTTAAAGCATGCTGTGGGGTTCTGCTCACTATTAGGTGTCCAAGCATCTACACAATTATAGATTTGGTGCAGAGTCACTTGGATGGACTGGAGGTGTTCAAGTCAGCAGACCAGGATGAGCTTCATTGGCCAATTCTTTCAGCACTCTCAGGTGTCATAGCAGAACCACTGACACAGCTATTTGAGCGCTCATGGTGCTCAGGTCAGGTCCCGGAGGACTGGAAAAGGGTTGATGTGAGCCCTATTTTCAAGAAAGGGAGGAAGGAGAATCCAAGTAATTTTAGGCCAGTCAGTCTCACCTCCATCCTTGGAAAGGTCTTTGAAAACATTATGAAGGATTATATCTGTGGGAGTCCAGCAGGAAATATAATGCAGCAGAGAAACCATCATTGTATTCGTAGCAGGTAGATCATGCCTGACCAATCTGGTTTTGTTCTATGACAGTCACAAAATGCAGGACGCAGGAGTAAAGGTGGATGTCATTTTTTGGATTTTACGATACGGTATCTCATCCCATTCTGATAAATAAATTAAGAGGCTGTGATATAGATGTTTACACAGTCTGGTGGGTGGCAAATTGGCTTAGCAATTGCACCCAAATAGTGGTAGTAGACGAAACCTGGAAGGATGTGGGTAGTGGGGTCCCACAGGGTTCAGTCCTTGGACCTGTACTCTTCAATATCTTAATCAGTGACTTGGATGTGGGTGTGAAGTGTACTCTGTCCAAGTTTGCAGATAATACTAAATTGTGGGGTGAAGTGCACACTCCGGAGGGTAGGAAATGATTGCAGGCAGACCTAGACAGGTTAGAAAAGTGGGCAGTACACAAGGATACAGTACAGCAAGGACAAGTGCAGAGTGGTGCACCTAGGGTGCAAAAATATCCAGCACATCTACTGGCTGCGAAGTGACCCTCTCAGCAGCACAGAAGCAGAAAGGGATCTCGGAGTCATGGTGGACTCCAAGATGAACACGAGTCGTCAGTGTGACAAAATCATCAGCAAAGCTAACCGCACTTTATCATGCATCAGCAGATGCATGACAAATAGAACCAAGGAGGTGATACTTCCCCTCTATGCGGCATTGCTCAGACTGCAGTTGGAGTACTGCGCAGCCCTATGAGGAGAGACTGAGGGACCTGGACCTCTTCAGCCTCCGCAAGAGAAGGCTGAGAGGTGATCTTGTGGCCACCGACAAATTCACTAGGGGGACGCAGCAAGGGATCAGAGATGCTCTGCTCACCAGGGTGCCTCTTGGGGTAACAAGGAACAACGGTCACAAACTGACAGAGAGCAGATTTAGGCTAGGTATCAGGAAAAACTTCTTCACAGTAAAGGTAGCCAAAATTTGGAATGGGTTTCCAAAGGAGGTGGTGCTCTCCCCTACCTTGGGGGTCTTTAAGAGAAGGCTGGACAGGCACCTGGCTGGGTCATCTGACCCCAGTGCTCTTTCCTGCCTAGGCAGGGGGTTGGACTCGATGATCTGCTGAGCTCCCTTCCAACCCTAGCATCTATGAATTCACAAGATAAAACACAGAGATTCCAAATAAAAATCCACAGCGTCAAAAACATTTTAATTTGTTATGGTCTTTCTGAGTTTTTTGGAACAGAATTTATTATTTTTCCATAGTCAAAAAAAGAGTGAAAGATAAAAGCGGGCATTTTCCAAGGGATATCTTGAGGCTAAAAAGGTTGAGAACCACTTCTCTAGGTTCATGTAGTCCCTCCCACTGCTCTACGCAAGAATGGGTTATATCTAGATCCTCCCCGAGAAATATACGTGCCTAGCCTGTTCTTAAAAACTGCACAAACTCCCTAGTTATGCAGTGCTACAACTTAATTATGAATGTATTAGAAATGTTTTCCTAATGTACAATATAAACTATTTTTGCTGCTAATTAAGCCATTTTTTATCATACACCCATTTCATAGATTCATAGATGTTAGGGTCGGAAGGGACCTCAATAGATCATCGAGTCCGACCCCCCGCATAGGCAGGAAAGAGGGCTGGGACTAGATGACCCCAGCTAGATACTCATCTAACCTCCTCTTGAAGACCCCCAGGGTAGGGGAGAGCACCACCTCCCTTGGGAGCCTGTTCCAGACCTTGGCCACTCGAACTGTGAAGAAGTTCTTCCTAATGTCCAGTCTAAATCTGCTCTCTGCCAGCTTATGGTCATTATTTCTTGTAACCCCCCGGGGCGCCTTAGTAAGTAAAGCCTCACCAATTCCCTTCTGCACCCCCATGATGAACTTATAGGCAGCCACAAGGTTGCCTCTCAACCTTCTCTTGCAGAGGCTGAAGAGGTCCAGGTGCCCTAGTCTCTCCTCATAGGGCTTGGCCTGCAAGCCCTTAACCATACGAGTGGCCCTTCTCTGGACCCTCTCCAGGCTATCCACATCCCTCTTGAAGTGCGGCGCCCAAAATTGCACGCAGTATT
>NW_005842786.1:37406-43536 GCF_000455745.1 Alligator sinensis | reverse complement strand
TTTACTTGGGATGCCATCCTCAGCTCCATGGTAGCTTTGGCCTGTCTAACTGCCTCCCTGCAAGCGCGAGCGGAGGAGGTATACTCCTCTTTAGTAATCTCTCCCCGTTTCCACTTTTTATATGCCCCCGTTTTTGCCTGTAGGCTGCTCTGGATTTCTCTGGTCAGCCAAGGAAGCCTCTTGGCCCCTTTCCCTCTTTTTCCCCGCATCGGGATCGTCTCCCTCTGTGCCCGAAGGATCATTTCCTTAAGGCACAGCCACCCTTCCTGGGCTCCCATCTCTTCAAAACTCTTACTCTGCAGTGCGTCCTTGACTAAATGCCTGAGTTCATTGAAATCAGCTTTCCTAAAGTCTAGCACTTTCACCCTACTAGTTACCTTACCCACTCGACGTCTTATGATGAATTCTATTATTTGGTGATCACTGTCCCCCAGGTGACCACCGATCTGTAGGTCTCCTACCATGTCATCCCCTGTTGCCAATACCAGGTCCAGCAAGGCATTCCCCCTAGTGGAACCATGTACCTCCTGCGTCAGATGGAGGTCCTGTACACAGGATAGGAACCTACGTGAACGGTGGGACTTTGCTGTCTGCGTCTCCCAGCAGATGTCTGGGTAGTTTAGGTACCCCATGACTACCGTCTCCCTAGTTTTTATGGTCTCCGAGAGCTGCCTCAGGAGTCCCAAATCTAGCTCTTCCCTTTGGTGTGGGGGTCTGTAGCAGACCCTACCACCAAATCCCTTTCTCCTTGACCTCCATGTAACCTAACCCACAATCCTTCTACTTTCTCCTCCTCCGATTCCATTTTGATAAGGGTCGATGTATATCGCTCATTGACGTTTGGCCTGGAGAATATTGATCACTGCCCTCCTTACCACAACCTTTTCATATTGAAAGTTTTATCATTCTTTCTCCAACCTGTCTTCTCTTCTAGACCACTGAAGTACTTTCAACCTCCCTTAATACATCATTTTGCATAAACCTTTAATCATCTTGAGAATCCATTCTCTGATCTTTCTGCAGTTTGTCTTCATAGTGTGTTGTGCAGAACAAGACTCAATATTCCATCTAGGCATCCCTAGCACCAACAGGATGAAGATACTGGAGTAAGTTGCATGCAGAATGACCTGGAAGAGCTCCATGAGCTTACGAAAAAGGATACCTGCAAATGACTGAAGATTCAGGGTATTAGACCAGTAACTTGTCAGACCTCCAACCTTACACATTCTTCTCTGGATGCATCTCTTAGCTTTCCTAGCCTCTACCCAGTTTAAATATAACAGTTCTGCAGGACTACAGAAGAATCTTTCCTTGAAAGGTCTAACCTGTTATGCTTCTCTATGCAGGAAGGGAATAACATGCTCACCCAAATTTAGAAAGGAACATTCTGCTTCTGTTGACTAGCTTTAAGGAAAGGCTGAAGCAGTTGTGCCCATAAGTCAGAACATAAGTGAAACTGTCCTTCACGGTTTCACAGTTAATGTTGAGTTTTCAACAGGGATTCATTCACTGGTGGCACCAGATGAATTTTGAGTAGAACTTACATTTTGATTAGTTAGTTTGTAGGTTAAAATTAATTTGCAGAAAGGGTCCTTTAAGACATTCACCATCAAGCATCAAGACTTTATTCTGCATGATCGTCATAATGGAAAAATACAGATGCTTCTAACTTCCTTTAGAGTTAAAACTCATTTAAATCCTTAACGTAGACTACGTCTGAAGACTAGTTTAGGATTAATTCTTATTTTTCCCTATTATTCTTCATAGCTGAAATCTCCAGTAGCAGCTGAATTTCCTCTGCACAATTCCACATACAACGCTTTCTTCCTAAATGGCTGAAACACCTCATTGTTTCCAATGGGATTGAGGTCATAATTTATCCAAAGCCAGGTGGCCTTTTTGAAAAGAGCATCTATCTCCCTCAATCTCAATGGGACAAAGGCCACAAGCTGCTTTTAGTAAAGATGACATGAATAATGGTAAAAAATGAGTTTGAGAGGAGAAAAAAAAATGTAAAGAGCATATCTAGACCACAAACTTAGCATTCCTGGAAGCAGCACTCCCCAGTGTGCTATGTAGTTCCACACATGCTAGCCTTGAATTAAAAGCACTGCAGGTGCATCCATCTTGGGCAGGATAATTGGCACAATCACTCAAATCAGCCCACACACAGCATTACGCAGATATGACTAAATCCATTCTGGTTAGAGAAGTCACCTCTCAATATGTTTGAGGGCACCATTGACAGACCCCGTAAATGTACTATCTAGACATAGTTCAAATGAGTTTATTTCAAGATTACAAATGCTAAAGCATTTGTCGTACTCATATAGTTATGGCAAAGTGCCAAGACAGGAACAGAGTTTATGGAGATGCTCAAACCATGTATTCCCATATAATAACTATGGGTCACTAACTGGCTGGAGGGCCACACCGAGAGAGTGGTGGTGGACGGGTTATTTTCGACCTGGAGGGATGTGGGCAGTGGGGTCCCCCAGGGCTACCCACACTGTTCAACATCTTCATCAGTGACTTGGACGAGGGGGTAAAAAGCACCCTATTCAAATTTGCTGATGACACTAAGATGTGGGGGGATGTGGGCACGCTAGAAGGGGGGAATAGGCTGCAATTGGATCTAGACAGGTTACAGGGGTGGGCAGATGAGAACAGAATGGGTTTCAACACTGACAAGTGCAAGGTGCTGCACCTGGGGAGGAAGACCCAGCAGCATACCTACAGGCTGGGGAACTCTTCTCTTCAGTGCAGAGGCAGAAAAGCATTTTGGCATCAGTAATGACTCCAAGATCAACATGGGCCAACAGTGTGGGGATGCGGTCAGGAAGGCCAACCGCACCTTGTCATGCATCCACAGATGCATCTCAAGCAGGTCCAAGGTGGTGATCCTCCCCCTCTATGCGGCACCGGTCAGGCCACAGTTGGAGTACTGCGTCCAGTTCTGGGCGCCGCACTTCAGGAGGGATGTGGACAGCATGGAGAGGGTCCAGAGGAGGGCCGCATGATTAGGGGGCAGCAGGGCAGGCCCTACGAGGAAAGGCTAAGGGACCTGAACCTGTTCAGCCTCCACAAGAGAAGGCTGAGGGGGGATCTAGTGGCCTGTTACAAACTAGTCAGAGGGGACCAGCAGGCACTGGGAGAGTCCCTGTTCCCCTGAGCACTATCAGGAGTGACTAGAAATAGCGGTCACAAGCTGGCAGAGGGTAGATTCAGACTAGACATCAGGAGGCGCTACTTCACAGTCAGGGTGGCTAGGACCTGGAACCAACTTCCAAGAGAAGTGGTGCTGGCTCCTACCCCGGGGGTCTTTAAGAGGAGGCTAGATGAAGACCTTGCTGGGGTCGTTTGACCCCAGTGCCTTTTCCTGCCATGGCAGGGGGTCAGACTTGATGATCTGTCAAGGTCCCTTCCAACCCTACAAACTATGAAACACATCTGGACAGATCTGCAGATTACCACTCCCGGGGTTTTAAAAATCATACATCAAGCTCCAAAAAAATAGGAATACATAAAATTGTCTCGATTGGTTCAAAAATCATTACATTAAAAATAATAACAACATTTGGCTTTCACTATATTTGCTCCTTGGGTTTTGAACCTTTGGGGTACACTCGCGTCATGTTTTTCACTTCTCTGCAACCACAGTAATATTAATTTTATAAATAGATTTGTCATGCTGCATGACAATGACATACGGATGAAATTGTACCTAGCCGTGCATAAAAATGCAAGAGTCTCTGCACCTTGTAATAAGCCCCTTTGGACTTACAATGCAATCTGAGACCAAAGCGACTGCCCCACACTAGTCCTGAGACAGCACTATGGGAACACACGAAACACCGGAAATGCGTACTCCAATAGCTATCAAAGAGAATAATGGCTGTCACGTACAAATCTTCCAAATGTTCCTGCTTCCCCATGGCACCATCACATCCAGTTCCCATCAACCCTTGAAAATGTACTTGAGGTGGAGTCTATCTATCTATCTAATCTGATTGCTTCACATACGCAGAGCTACCTTCTAAAGCACTGTGAAATCTACAAGTAAAATGTTCACTTATTTTTCCATCCTTTCAGGCTCACTTTAATTAATGTGCCCTGGGTTCTCTCTCTGTTTTCCTTCCTTCTCATCAGGACAAGAGAAGAGGTTTCTGGCAACTTCTTTTGCTAGAAGACAACTCCCTAGAGACAACTGCTTTCCCATGGCTCCTGTCTTTTCTGGGCATCTAGGCAGCTACATACAGGCAATTTGGGGCCCGTAGTTAGCTGTGCTGGCATCCTACTTCCAGCATCCTTACTCTGCATCCAAAGGCTGTTCATATCTCAGACACAATAGAGTGGGCAGATCTTGGGAGTACTTACGATCCTTCTCCCTGGTACCTCCCAAACATTTGGAGGTTACACATGTAATTAATGTTTACCCTATTTGGTGTTATAAAGTCAGAAATTTAAAAAGCACCTATAGGTGTGCAGAAAGGCTGCTCTGATGCACTGTACTTACAGCACAACCAAGTTAGCTGGAGCACAATAACTACTGTGCTCCGGCAGCCTCTAGTGTCACTTGTATCAACATCCCCACGCTGAAAAATAGGAGAATTTAGACACCTACTTCTCTGTCCAGGAATGCACTGAAGATCTGCTGCTTCTGAACAGACTCAATTAATTGAGTCTGCTTTGCAAACGAGTTGAGGCAAAACTGTGCCGCACCACCTGCAGTTGTGTAAGCGGCGAAATACATGGCAGAAAAGGGCAGCACTGTGCTTTTGAACTAAAGCACTCCCACGTGTTTCAGTTCAAAGCATGCCTTGGCCATTTTCTCAGCAAAGAGTGAGGGGGAGGGGCGAGGAATCCGGAAGGGGTTTTTTCCACCCTCCCATCCCCATATAGCCAAGCCGGGCAGGACCCGCACAAACAGGCCGGGCAAAGAGGTGCGCTCTTCAGGGGCATGCTGGAGTTTGCATGGGAGTTTGCGCAGGAGGGTGCACAGGAGGGGCCCGAGACCCTAGGTGTCAGAGGCCGTGGATGAAGACTTCGTGCGTATGGAAGTGGAGGTGTCTCACTATGCCGTTAAGAACTCGGCACACAGCCAGGGACCCTGCCCCGGCAATGCCTCCCACCCAGGGCTCTTCTGAGGCATCCACTCAGATGGAGCCCCTGGGACGGTCAGCAGCACCCTGGTGCCCTGTCTCCAGGGGTTGCCTGGCAGGGCCCCTGAGGCCTGGAGGTGGTGGGCGGGAAGGATTCCCCTCACCTGTCCCACGCGTGCCCAGCTTGAGGCTCTGGAGGGGCAGGTGAGGGAACTCCAGGCAGAGGTTAGTAGGCCGCAGGGGATCAGGGCTGCAGAGGATGAGCTTCCTGGATACTTCCATTCTCTGCAGCATCAGTGATCTCGTGAAGAGACAACACAGGAGGGACCCAATGCAGAGGAATAGAAGATGGTCACCTCCAAAGCCAAATATTATGCTGCTGAGACAGCTTCCCCAGTGCAACTGGGGAACAGATACAAGGCCCTGGCAGCACTGGAGGAGAGTACAGTGGAAGAAGCCACAGACACAGCCACCACCATACAGGCTGATGGTCATCTGGACAGCCAACGGAAGAGACACCGAGTCATCGTGGTGGGCAACTCCCTCCTAAGAGGAATGGAGGGACCTACTTGTCGCTTGGATCCCACAGCGCAGGAGGTATGCTGCCTGCCTGGAGCCCAGATCCAGGACATCACTGCAAGGATTCCCCACCTCATCCAGCCCTCCAACTACTATCCCATGGTCCTGATCTATGTGGGCACAAATGATACAGCCAGGAGTATTGAGAAATGTATCATGAGCGACTACAGAGCCCTGGGGGCCTGGCCTACAGATACAAGTCCCCGGCAGCACTGGAGGAGAGTACAGTGGAAGAAGGCACAGACACAGCCACCACCATACAGGCCGATGGTCACTGTCAGCTGTCCAGAGGACCATCACCTCTTTGAATTCATCATCTGGCGTAGGGTGGGAAAGATAACTGGTAAGGCAGAAGTGCTAGACTTCAGAAAGGCTAACTTCAGTGTGGTCAGGAGATCCGTTAGTAAGGCACTGAAGAACAGGAGCACTGGTGAAATGGGAGGCCAGGA
>NW_005842786.1:36020-36957 GCF_000455745.1 Alligator sinensis | reverse complement strand
GGAGAAATCCATGAAAGCCGAGGGGCAAAAAAAAAAGAGGCATATAGGCTGTGGAAGCATGGGGTAGCTACCAAGGCAGAGTCTACCTACTTGGCCTGCACTTGAAGGGAGCAGTGAGAAAAGCAAAAGCAGAAATGGAACTTAGGCAGGCAACATAAATTAAAGACAACAAAAGTCCTTCTTCAGTTTATATATATATATATATATATATATATATATGTATGTAAGGAGTAAAAAGAAGGCACAGGGTAGCATAGGACCCCCAACAGGACAAACTAGGGCAATCACTGACAGATACCGGCAGATAAGGCTGAGAGCTTCAATGGAGTTTTTTGCTTCTGTATTCCTGAACATGGATCAGGACAAATCTCCCAAGTGGATCATAGGCAGGCACAAAAGGGAAGCCAGCCCATCAACTGCTCGGATTTAAAGATAGCTGACTCCAAGATGAATAGGAGCCATCAATGTGATGAAGTAATCAGTAAAGCTAACCGCACTCTTTCATGCGTTAGCAGGTGCATCACAAACAGGTCCAGGGAAGTGATATTTCCCCTCCATGATGCACCTCCAGAAATGTAATACATCTCATCCAACGCACCAAATGCCTTGATGGAAAATACGTAGGAGACCAAACAACAACTGCGCACCAGAATGAATGCACACTGGAAATCTATCAAAGACAAGAATACTCAATTACCGATGGGGGCACATTTTTCACAAGAAAACCACTCTCTCTCCAATCTCTCAATTCTAATCCTCAAAGGGAACTTACAAACACTTCTCAGAGATGAGCCTACAAACTTCACTTCATCAATCTCCTGGATACAAAAAATCATGGACTAAATATAGACATTGGATTTATGACACATTATATCCTGCCTGACATCTGACTCCCAGGGTACCTGTCCACTATAACTGCTACTTTCATTTCCCTTTT
>NW_005842786.1:28873-35583 GCF_000455745.1 Alligator sinensis | reverse complement strand
CATACGTCAAGCTACAGAAAATAGGAATGCATAAAATTGTCTCGATTGGTTCAAAAATCATTATATTAAATATAATAATAAAATGTGGCTTTCATTGTATTTGCTGCTTGGGTTTTGAATCTGCAGTACACTCAGGTCATGTTTTTCACTTCTCTTCAACCACAGTAACTATTCATTTTACAAACAGATTTGTCATGCTGCATGACAATGACATACAGGTGAAATTGTGTCTAGCTGTGCATAAAAATGTACTTCACGGTAAGGGTAAACAGCCAAACATGAAGATAGGATAACAAATGCAATCTAGAAATCCAAAACCAAGTTAGTATGGATGTGATGCATCATTGGTGTAGCAGCATCAATGTAATTTATAAGTGTACAACTTAACAGTCAAATAAAACACTAAGCAGCCCTGCTCTTTAAAAGCTTGCAAGTTAAACCTTGTAAGCCACAGAGAGGAAAGTGGATGCTGATGGATGATAATTACCACAGTGAATACCATGACTGATACATGAGTTATTGAAGAAGCATCTTGTTAATTTCTCTTTTAAAAGAATAATAGATTAAAATTAGAATAAAAATGGTAAAGACTGGGGGCCACAGGGAGGCCAGCAATCCAAAACTTATGCAGACATAAAATATCTGAGATAGGAAGGGCATTTCCAAACTGATACCTGTGAGCATTATTTCTTGTCAAAAACAGTGGTGTGAAATTAGGTTATGCAAAACTGATGACTGATGGCCTTGTGATGAAATAAATAAAATGAGTGAACTGAAATGACCTTTATTTAATCCCAAAATAGTATCATGCTTTTACATTTTTTCAGAGTTTTCTCTCTAAAAAGGATCTTTGAAATAAATCCACAGCGCTCCAACTGGATGCATAAAATGCTGGGTTACAAATAAGAATAGGAAGTATGTAGTATATTTTATACATGTCCAGTGGAATCTGAAGATCCAGTGTGATTTTTTTTTTTTTGGTGCAGTGTGCATTGAAGTCATGACTTTGTTTCTGCAAGATAAGACTATGGAGGTCATGTTGTACCTTCAGTTAATGCAAAATGAGACTCTGTAACTTTTGGATAAACCAAATAGAGTAAAAAGAGCATTTAGCACCCATACTCAGCCCTGTGTCCCTCACGCCAATTTACTGCTGGGTGCAAAAAGGTAGTGCTTATTACCTATGAAGTCTAAAATGGTCTTGCTTCCACTTTTCCTGGACTCCGTGGAGCTCCACTAACAAATGCGCTTAGAAGGAACTTCACTCTAACAGCAAAGACAGCAGTAGCAGCAGCTAAGACATTCATGCTGACATCAAAAGCCTTCCTTCTCACAAAATACTCCAAACCCTAAATGTCAGTGTTGCCAACTCTCATGACTTTTGGCATTGCTCTTAAGGTCTATGCTTCAGGAACGTGAAAAAACGAATGTTGCTTAGTTATGTTTGCTCCTGCCATTTTTTTAAATGTAAAAATCTCTCACTGATTGCAGTAACAGTTTCTCATGCTGAGAAGCCTATATGATTGGAAAAGATTAGAGATTCATGCCAGCAACCCCAACTTTAAGCTTCTGTTTTCTGGTGAGAGTCTTAAAAGGTTAAGATCAAGAATTGCTCCCGCACACTTCCTTAACCCACATAAAACTAAAATTGTTCTTTTTGCAGTCACAAGTTCACATCCTAACCAGTGGCTCTGCGTTGCTCCCAGTCGGTTTCACCGCAGGAAGTCACAGTTGGATTCAATATAATCTAAAGTGAAAAATGGGGTTTGCGGCTGCATATTTGGCAAAAAGACATTCTCCAACGTATCAGCAATTGAAAGGACAGCAAAACTGCAGAAGTTAACAATGTGGCATCAGCATTTTGTAACAAATGAAACAGAAGCACAAAACCCTATCTTTCTACATTTACTAGATTCTCTCACTTACTAGGCTACACAGAGCATTCACACAATTAAAAATGCCAGTATTTTTTAACCTCAGTAGTACCAAAAGCTAGACATCTAACACCATACTTACATATCAAAGTAGCCTGACTTTCAAACGTGTGGAGCACACAAAAGATCTATGTGCCCATCCGGTGAAATGGTCAGGCCGCAGGATTAAAACAAACAAAAGGAAGGGGTTTTGTTTTGGGGTTTTTTTTTGGTTTTTTGTTGGGTTTTGAGGGGGGGGCGCGTTCTTGACACAAGCACTGGAACAGGCTACCTAGAAAAACTGCGGGATCTCCATCCTCAGAAACTTTCAAGCACAGATTGGACAGACACTTTGTCTAGTTAAGTCAGGGACGATCCTGCCTTAAGCAGGCACCTGAACTAGAGGATTCGTTAGGTCCCTTCCAGCCCTACTTTCCTATGATCCTATAAACTTCTGGAGCTCAATGCCATAGCGCATTATGAAGATCAACCCAATAATCAGGTTTACAAAGGGACCAGACAATTTTAAGGACAGGTCTATCCAATGCTATTAAACACAAGGGAAGGAACCTAAACCCTTCGACTCCTGGTAGTTTTGAAGGTTATCGCCCTACGCATATCCTGTTTCTTATGCTGTCTTGTGGAGCTACTTGCCACAGTTGCAGACAAGGTCCTGAGCAAGATGGCCCTTTGGACTGACCTTGTGCAGGAATTTGTATGTTCTTACATGTAGCTCCTCGTGAATTCCATAAGAGCTGGCATTCATAACCATGTTATAGATTATTAGACCCCAACTATTAAGACACCAGGCTTAAATTTTTTAATCTAAGGTTTAGAAAGCACTCTAGTTCTCCTTGTTTTCCACTGATGACATGCAAAACACAAGTAGTGCCCTGCATTATAACCATAAAATTCATCCTCTATCATAAGATTCTGCTACTACACAGTACTGGTTCACATATGGCTAGATTAAGTCTCATTTGTTGATTTGTTTAAAAGACTTGGCTTTGAGAAAAAAAATAAAAGATGCCATGCATTCCATGGAAAACGGGATGTACAAGAATCTTTATGGACTAACTCCATGGTACCGTGGGCTATTTCCAGAGCTGTGACCTTACAGAGAGGTATAACTAAATTGTTTTAATATTTTTACATTTTAATTTCCTAACTGAGTTTGATGGGCATACAAATAAATCAGTATCCAGGAAGCAACAGGTAGCTCATGGCCCACAGGCTACTATAAACTCGTGGGAACCTAAAAGATGTATGAAAAAGTGAGCTACCGTATTGACTCAAATTAAGATGAGGTGTTTCCCCCTCCCCTCATTTAACATGGGGGAGAACCCCTCATCTTGGAATTGAGGATGAGATGGCAGAAGGCAGGCATCTGCTGCCCCAACCCACAACCACAGCAGCTATCTTCCTTCCCCCCCTCTCCAGCCTCAGGCACATAAAACAAAAAAAGAAATGTTTGTTCACTTCTTGAGGCTGTGTAATACATTAAATCTATAGGAAGGGTTATGACCAATAGATAACAAATATGATTAGCATCAAGAGTGCCTAGTAGGATTTTTATTTTATTTTGTATGAGATCTAAAACTAGTAAAAAGGTGAGGGACTATAAAACCTAGAGACTGAAGTCATCCCTAATCACAGCACAAATATAACACCTCATGCTCCAAAGAAAGTAGCCCAAGAAGCAAAAGGGTACATCAGACCCATTTACATATGAACTAATATGAATTATGCTACCACCAGTCTTATTCTGAACCTATAACATGAGGCTTTCTTATTCAGAATTTATTAATTTATAATTGTTTTCACTGGCTGCAAACAGACGAATCTCTTCACATTGTCCAAATTGCCCCTTGCCCCAGTTACAAAACATTAATTGCCTTCCTTTACTGCAAGTAGGGATAAATATAAATATCAGACAGGAACTTGTGTGACATTAAAAGGTAATAGGGGAAGAGAAGGACTCCTCCTAATATAAAACCTCAAATATATGTCCCTTTTGAAGAACAGGAACATACAACAAAAAGTGACTAATTTAAAAATTTTGTTGTAACAAGGCTGTTACAGAATGTTGAATGTCAGAACTTTTTTATCATCATTTACAGAGATTTTTCTACTGCTACTCTTATTTTTTGATGATTAATTTGATCAGGCAGAAGATCAACACACCAGGTATAACAGGATAACTTGCTCCCTTTTTCCTCTGCACATACCTGCTTGCTAACACTCACTTCTGGCTTTGCTGAGGTTCTGCCATGACCAGAATACACACTCTGACAGAGCAAAGGGGACACTGTACAAAAAGGTTTCCCCAAGCCACATGCTGGAGAAGACAACATGTGAATATGAACTCCCCAGTGCATAAGGCCAGAAAAGTGAAAGAGGCCATCAAGAAAACAGTGTAACTTGCAATATGAATTGTGCTGTCATAGGATTAAAGCAAACAAACCGAAACACAGAAGGAAAAAAATCCTTCTGATCTCCCTTTGTTATAGGATATTTAAGGATTACCTGCAACAATAGTAGACACAACATTTTCCAATGGAAGAATGATTTTCAAGTTGAAAACATCCCTTTAATCACATTTTCTAAGTGCAAATGCACGAAAGGCACTATAAATTTTAAGTAGTTCCAATACATAATAAATAAAGCAGCTGATTCACTGAAATTTTAAAATCTTCTACTACACATGTGCAATCATATTTTAATAATAACATTAAATACTTAAAGGTAAGTATATTCATACTGGCAAATCTAACATTTTAATTGATATGACAGCCCACTTGTTTCAAGGGAGCCATTTTGGTTTATGGAAAGCATATTTAAAAACTGTCAAAACATATGTGCCTACAATTGTGTAACAGAAATTAGATGCATTAAAAACAATGTTAAGTTTGAGGTATGTTCTCTTTAAACAAGAAAAATCCTAGATAAGACCAAAAGGAACCATTTGTTTCACCCCCTGCATAATATAAGCCATGCAATTTTGTCCCGTAAATCCTGCATCAAGTTTGTATCAGGAGGTTGAGCTACACAGCTAAATAAATATTCAATTCAGAAAAATGCCCGCATAAAAATAATCTAATTCAGAGCTACGGCTCAAATTTACAAACGGATGCACCCTTAACTCAACAGTTGTGCACAAGAACAGTACACCACATCCAGAGTGGAGCAGGATGTTTTTACAGCACAACACTAAGAATTAAAGGGACATCATCAAGGGATTATATTCCTCCATCGCGGTTGCCACATAAGTAACTGCCAGCTATTATTTTGCTTAATAAACCATTGTACAGGTTTCAAATTAGTTTTACTCTGTGCTCTGCACATTTACGACCAAACCAAAAAAAATTAAGTAGGATTGTGTAAAAGTCTTTCGAACAACGCCAGCTTTTGCACTCATTTATATCAGAAAATCGGAATCCTGTGACGAGCACAGTAGAAGATATTTAATTAACAGAAATTAATTTGAAGTTGTACTAAATTTAGCCACGTTCATGTTTTAGTAATACTGACTTGAATTCTCTGTCCCACATTTTGACGGCACCAGGTCAAGAGCCTGAAACTATAGCAAGATGATGTGTCTAAGAACAGTTAGTTACTTGCTATATTTTGTTCTATCAGCACATTTTCAAACCAAAACTAGGAATAATAACTAGGAACAATAACTATTATTTTGTGTTTGCAACAAGGCAGGAAAGAATGTGAAGCATAATAAGCTTGTTTTTTCCAGCAATCAAAGGGATGCACACCCTGTTTCTAATGTGATCAATGAAAAATGCAATTTCTACCAAAGTTGTGCATAAACCCCCCTGGTCCTACACGGCTACATACACATATACACACACACAGACAAACACACACACAATTAATGGTGAAACCACTATGGCTTGATTCTGCTGTCAGCTTTTATAAAAGCTTTTTTTTTTTTTTTTTTTTCTTTTTTTAGATGAAACCTCAACTTAAATTAGACCTGCTCAATCTTGCCCTTGTGCCAAACTGGACGCATTCATTTGGAAGCCAGGGGTGCCAACTCTGACTGAAGCTATTCCAGGAGATTTCTTTTGTTCCTTTTTCTTACAATATCCTCTTAAAATCCTTTTTTTTTTTTTCTTTTGGTACCCTCTTATAATCTCCCTTTTTCTTAAAACATCCGATTAAAAATATCTTTTTGCACTTTTTCTTAAAATATCCTCATAAGATCTCCCATTTTTTCTTGAAACATCCTCTTACAATCTCCCTTGTTCTTCAAACATCCGATTAAAATCTTTTTCTCATTTTTCCTTAAAACATCCTCTCAAAATCTCCCTTTTTAAAAAACATCCTCGCTAAATCTTTTTCCCCCCTTTTCTTAAAACAACCTCTTAAAATCTCCCCTTTTCTTAAAACATCCACTTAACAACTTTTTTCTCTTTTTCTTAAAACATCCTATTACATTTTTTCCCCTTTTTCTTATAACAGCCTCTTTAAATCGCCTTTTCCTTAAAACATCCTCTCAGAATCCTTCCCCGCCTTTTTCTTGAAAGATGCTACTCAAACTGGTCCCCGTTGCCCGGGATGGGGGGAGGGCGGACACCGCCCCCCCGGCAGGTGCGCGCAGGCGGCAGGTGCCCCGGAGCCCACCTTTCCTCCGGACCGGCATGCTGGCTCCGCGCGGGAGGCAGGTGCTGCGCGCGGCCCGTGGAGCGCTTCGCCCGGCACCGTCCACACGTGAGCCCCCGGCACTAGTTGGACGCGCTCTCGGGCCGGGGCCGGGGCCGGGGCCGGGAACAGCCCCGCTCA
>NW_005842786.1:4211-25851 GCF_000455745.1 Alligator sinensis | reverse complement strand
TTTTTTTCCTACCAAGAAAGGTTGTTTATCAGGGCTTGTGTAGCTATAAATTCCACAGACTTTTTGGATCATGCCCTGTTGATCTCAGTGGCACTTCTTAATGTTTGAGGTGCTAAGTATTTCTTTGCTACATTTATCTGTTCATGCAAAAGTTAGCTGGGATTATGTCGGGGCTGTGTTACTTAACTACAACTTTTTTTATTTTGTGATGCAGAGCCTCACAATGACACCAACAGAGTCCCCGAAACTAAATTCTCCAACACAAAATTTAACAAATCCAAAAAGAAAAGTTCTGGAAGAGATGTTCCGACAGCTTCCAGCAGATGATCAGTAAGTGATACGCCCATCTCATTTTGCCAGCAAAGTACTTTTAAAGTCTTTTTTGTGATTTCTTGTCTTGCTTTTGTATTTGAAAACCTTTCACGTATTTACAAGTATATGGATTGGACAGACATTTATTAACGGACTAGGGTTAGGGGTTTTTTTTACTTTTCTAAACAAGAAGTCTGTTTATATTAACAGGAGGGAATTGTGGCCTTGTGTCAACTAAACTAGGTAGCGATGTAGGCAGCAACATGGAGCTTATACATGCTGGTGGAGGGAGGGAAGAGTATGGCGAAAACCGGGGCTTTACCTGGTCCAGCACACTCGCTTAGTAGCACAAAGGTACACAAGCCCTACTTGGTTTAACATTATCAATGGATTAGGAAGGAGGTTGTGATCCATTGGCACAGGGTGGTGGCCAAACCACAGTAGAGCCCACATATTCCTACCTGTTGTTGAGCACCTAGGTGCTCAACACCAGTCAATTATAAAAAGAAGTTGCAGTTTAAATGGATCAACAAAGGAACCTGTAACAAGACAATCTCTTCATAATTTGTTATTCCTCAGAGTTTTGGGCAGTCTAACAAAACTTGTTTAAGCATATTATACTCTGGTTTTGATGGATCTTGGACAGGACAGGAGCAGGCAGAGACATGAACCTTATTCTGGGTTGCCCTGACATGACCAGAGTTTATGCATCTGGAGAAAAACCTCACAGGAAGAGTTGTAAGGGACAGGGTGCCTCTTTGGTTGAACTAGAAGTCTGTGAAATAAAACTAAAGTCATTGCAGTCTCTGCCTAGCTTTTTCTCCCTTCAGATCACTTCCTTAAACCCCAGAGCAGAAACCTTTCTAAAGAGTGTAATACTTCTCCCTCTACAGCTCCTTTTATCTGCCTCAGTGAAACTCAGCAACTTCATAAGATTCTGAACCTAACTAGGTTGATCTCACTTTGTTTGACTTGACTCATTCTGGACTCTTTAGGGATCTAACCTCAAACCACCATACCACTGACTGGCTCAGGAGGGCCTCATAAAAGTGGGGTGGGGAGAACTTGTCTTAGAATCAAGTAAATATGATATATTGCTAATCAAGCAAATAAAATAGACATGTTTACTTCCATTTCTTGATTGTGTTACTGTACTAAAATAGAACCTTTCTGTTCTCTCATAGGGAAAATGAAAGCTCCCATGTTGCAAACCAATCTGGGCTAGCATAACCTTGTGTTGTCTCTGGAGCCTCACTAAATTTAATAGGCCTTGTGTGCTATAGAGGGCCATTCAGGCCACACGCCTAGATCTTCCTTGCAATAAAATTTTGCTTGCATGTGCCCCTCTCAATCCAGTCCCAGAGGGGAGAGGAGCATCAGGGATTGCCCAGGGGTGGGGGCTTTGTACTGCTGCTCCCTCTTCCCATCCTGGACTGGTTTGGAAGAAGGGAGCAGAGGGGCAATGCTCCCCCACCTCTTCCCCAGACCAGGAGCCCTGGTGGGGCTGTGGGCATGCAGCTCTTAGTGTCATATAGAGAGAAGCTCAAATTTTCCCCGCTAGAAGTCGATGCCTGTTTGAGGCACCAGACACCTCGGTGACCAGGATCAGAACAACAGAAAGCACCAGTAGCTGTGGGAACCTCTCATTCTGATCCTTGTGTCCTCTCAAATTTGTTCCCACCCAAGCTATTGTACTATGCCTGAATCCGTAACGTTAGGCAGGCAGCATAGATCAAAAGCTGGGAATTGAAGATGGTCAGGAGTTGGACAGAAACTTTTTCCTCTTTTCAAAAATGCCTGCTTGCTGAAACGTTGTGTGAGAATGCATTTGTGGATGCAGTTTTCTGTTGAGAGACTTGCCTGTACCCACAGCAAAATAACCCAGGACTGCCACAAACCAGGGAAGTGTCCTAACCACTGAGAGTCTGTCTGTGCGTATCTCTCTCTCTCTCTCATATGAACGTTTATATCAGTGGTTCTCAACTTTCTTAAGGTACCTCTCATAAAATACCAGCTCTTAGTTTTTTGGCAACAAAAATATAGAGCAGTTCTTCTGTTGCAAAAAGCTCAGAAGGACCACGACAGGACAACATGTTTTAACACTATGAAAGCCTATTTGAAATCTCTAGGTTTATCTTATGAAGCACGTTTGCTTATGCAGCAGTGCTAACGTTGCTCAAGGCACCTCAAGGTGCCACAGCACTTTTGCTCAAAATCACCTGTTGACACAGAGCAGAAGAGCTCTGAGAGAGACTGATTGGATAGCTCAGTGGCTAGGGCAGTTCTACATTCAATTTAGTGTTGCAACATAGGAAGTAGGGAAACAAGAGAAAGGATTGAAGGTAAGGATGTAGAACTTAAGCAGTTACCCTGTTGCTTCAGTTCAGATGTCATTCTTGGTAACACCTGTTAATACTTGTCTCTTATCATAATCTCTGACAACCTTCTTTAATCAGTCTTCACTTGTTTTTGTTTACTAAACTTATGCCTCTTGGATCAGCAGTATCAAAACAGGTTGGAACAAGGGGCAAAGGGCTAATTTTGGGTAGGATGGAAGGTGGGGCGGGACCTAATAAATCCCTTCACCTTGCAAACACACTGATTTCATAAATGATGCCTCATTGCCCTTCATAACCCCAGTGAATTGAATGGGACTGTCCCCAAGCCTAGTTACCTGTATGTGGTTTTAGAGTAGAAATCAAGATGTGACCTTTGATATTTCATCTGTCTCTCTCTGCTATTTAGAGTGTCAGTTCTGAGGCAAGGACTGTATTTTATCTGTTCAGACAGACCCTGGTACATGTTGCAATATCAATTATTTGTATCTTTATCTCATTCTTTTTTATTATGCCACCTCACTTTTCAGTAGAGTTCTACATAAAGACTGAAGGCATTGGCCATGGTTAAACAAGTTGGATGTACCTTTTAGCATAGGTATGAAAGCGTGACTCAAAATATACAAACCCTGTATCGCCAAACTGGGTTAGCTTTTGCTGTTTAGTCAGGGGTAATTAAATTCCAGTCTAAGCTTTGAGAAAGTTTTAGGTATGAGGTCTTTGCACCTGGACCAGGGGTTAGCATGATATTAGGTGTACCTTCTTTCTTCCTCCCTGCATCCCTTTCTTTAGAAGGTAATTGTTGGGACACCTTTTCTTTAGTTAATACAGATGACTGTTTCAGGAACATTTCGTTCCAGTACCAGCTTAGATTCTTACTCCTCAAAAATTCGTTCTTGGTCTGCAAATGGGCCACATCCATCAACCTGCAACTACTTGTGTGTGTCCATATACTCTACTCTGACATGCATACAAACTGTTGTTCAGTTGTGAGTCTTACCATTGTCATGGTAGTTTCTAAAGCATGAGATTCTGTCCTCTTGTGAAATTATCTAGCTCCTGTTCCTTGAATGGTTCATTGTAGTAATAGTACTGAGAAGCCAACCTTCATCTCCAGTGCACAGCTCTACAAATTAACTTTTCTCTTTTCCACAGGAAATATATGAAATATGCCTCAGTATTCCTTGGACTAAATGCAACCTTATATGGCTTAGCAGCAAACAACTCATTCAGGCGCCTCCTAAATATCTCACAGGCTGGCATAACATCTACATTGTCAATGACTTTCTTCCCATTAATCACAACAACCATAGGTTACAACTGGCTTCTTGTCCAGCCTTTACTGACCGGTAAGCTTGTTGCTCAGTCTTATCATGGGCATTGTTGTGATGTTTCCTACATGAAATTACATACAGTTGTCAGTGAGTTCGCTGCTGAAAAGTTCATGCTCTTGGTAAAACGGTGAACTCCTGAAGTGTTAAAAACCTTGCATTGTATGAGGAGCAGGGTGGAGGTGCTAGAGCAAGGCCTGAAGCAAGCAACTTATTCTTTAAGCTGAATGGAAGAGGGTGTCTGTCAGGCATGCACAAACAGAAATGCTCTGAAGGATTCCCTGGCTACTCTGAAAGTTGGGGGCAGGGGAGGCTGTGTGGAATGTGCTGCAGGCAGTGACCCTTCTGGGGTGGCTAGAGAGGAGGCTTCCAGTGAGGAGAGGGGAAATGGAGGTCCCAAGTGGAAGGAGCTGGCTGTGACTGAGAGGAGGTTGATCCTGGGAGATTATCACAGGAACTGTGATGAGGGTGCATCTCTGGGAGCACCCCAACAGCCTAGGGTTTTGTCTCACTATTCATAGGACACATTTTTTCTGACTTAGAGCTTGTAAATGGATCCATCTGAAAATATCCTGGTATCAGGCTATTTAAAATTGATACTTGGCTGCATTTCAGTATGTTAAGGTCATGAAGAGTGCAGTGATACAGCAATCCAAATTACATGACTTTTTATTAAGCCATGTAGGTAGCTGAATGGCAGAGCATCTCAACAGAAGAGGTAACCTACTTTTTTAGGTTATTTAATACTCAGCTGAAATGATGCTAATGGTTGCCCTTCATTGAGCCTGCCCCTTTAATTTACGTTAGAATATAAATTAGACCGGGGCGGGCAATTATTTTGGCTGGAGGGTCACTTAGCAAGTCTTGGTGAGCTGTCAAGGACCACATGAGTAGCCCCACCCCCCAAGTTGCCCCACCCCGGGTTACCATATTGGGACAGGAAATTCCATCCTCTAACCCCTGAGCTTTGCCACTAGAAGTCCCTCCCCTTGCCCCGCAGAAATACTTGTTTTGGGAAGGGGGTCCATCTTAGAATGAGTAAAAAACCAAATCATACACTAAAAGTGAAACAGACTATAACACATTTTAATTTTATTCCAAAATGTATTTGTCATGATTTGTGTTTGTGTACTGTATATAAAAGGGATTGCATAAATTCTCAGAAATGAAGTCTTACTCTTGTATATTGTGCGTATATGGTGGGGTGTGGAGGGCTGTGAAGGGGGTGTGGCTGTGTGGTGGGCATAGAGTCTCTTGGGATGTGTGTCTATGTTGGTAGGAGTTGTGGAGGGAGGGTGGGGAGACCCTGCACACACACTCCCTCCATGGAATGCAGCCCCTGCTGTTGACAGCAGCAGCAAATGGGGGTGCTCATGCCTGGCAGAGGTGCTGGTACCCAGCGGGCTGCGGTTCCAGCCAGCACTGTTCATGGGAGTGAGAAGCACAACCTACGTGGCCCACCTCTATCATAGGGGTTGTACACGGCATGCCTGCAGCTCCTGCGCTTACAACGAGGGAAGCCCCGTGCTGGACTCTGTGGGGAAGCGGGGCTTAGGGCTCCCTTCACTCCCAAGGAGCCCAGGGACCTGCATAGCAGGGGCAGGGAAGGCAGCTGGCTCCAGCGTGGGGCTTCCTCTGGTGCGAGTGTGCAAGCTGCAGGCACACCACACAGAGCCCCTGCAATAAAGGCAGGCCAGACAGGCTGCACTCCTTCCCCAGCACCTGGCAGTGGCTGGAGCTCCACGCTGCCAAGCACCAGTACCTGTGCCTGGCAGGAGCATCCCTGCCTGCTGCTGGTCCCTACCTCCTCCATGCTCTTGCCATTCTTCTGAGTATGAGCTTTGCACTGCTCCATGTTTCTGTCCAGCTGCAACGGAAGCTCCGCCCCAGCCCCCCCACTTCCCTACCTTCTCCCTGGAGCGAGCTGGGTACCGGGGAAGCTGTGCAAGTTCCCATGGGGTGGATGCAGCATGTACAGCAGAAGCCCTGCCCAGCAGCTGCTGCTGGTCAGGCCGGGCCATTCCGCCCATGTGTGTGGCAGCTAAGTACAATAGTGTGTGTTGGTGGCAATGCATGGGCTCCTTGCTCCCATCTTCACAGGCAGAAGGGCTCGGCAGGGTACAGTTCTCTGGGGGAGTGCCACGGACTGGATGAAAGTGCCTGGCAGCCCTTATTTAGTCATACGTCATCTTGATATGGAAATGTCTTTGTCATCCAGGCAATCTAAATTGCTCATCCGATGCTGTAGTCAGAGGAGGATTAATCGGGTCTGTTGTAAGTGCTATGTACCCCATTGCATTGGCTGTCTCTTTAAATAAAAGCATTGCAGCAAGGTAAGTCTTAGGAATTTAAAATAAGTGAAACTGATGTCAGGTTTCAGAAAATGTTAATCTAGAGCAGTGATTCTCAAACAGATCCTTTTAAGGGTGTCACCTAACATCAGCACTGTTACGTGTACAACCACCTACACACAATTCGCAAAACAGTCCAGGGTGCCACCTTTAAAATTCACTCATTAAGGTGCCAATCTGCCCTGCATTCTGCTTGTCTTCAGGCTAACACAGCTAACTTCCTCTCTCATCGTGATTCACAAACTTAACCGAGAGATTTCAAATAGGAATCCAGTGTGTCAAAAACATTCTCACCTGCTGTGGACTTTAAGGTTTTTCCAACCAAAGAATTGCTCTGGTTTTTCTTCTGTAGTCAAAACACAAGTGAAAGCTCACAGCTGACATTTGCCAAGGGGTGCCTTGAGTCGAAAAAGTTTGAGAACCACTGCTCTAGAGGGTTTCAAGTAATGCATGATTGGCTCTTTTGGACTTCTTAATAACCAAAAGGATTTAAGATAGTGTGATTCCAGAGCAAGGGTTTATAAGCCCCTGTGGTAGAATGAGTTTTTCTTGTGACACAAGTTGCAAATAAACCGGTTTAAGTGATCAGGAACTGGTTTAAACCTGTAACAGAACATAAGTTCAGTGTACATAAACCAGTTTCAAAACAGCTGAAACTGGTTAAGATAAACCTGGTTGAATGTAGTATCACACTTAACTGATTCAGGTTAAACCAGTTTATACAATGTCTGTTCCAGACTCCTTGCTGGTTTAAGATAAATCACAGCCCTCCAGCATGCTTTTCAGCCAGGCTGGGTTGTGTGCTCCAAAGACCAGGGCAGGCCCCATTACACTCCTCCCTAGCTGGAGTTCTGGCTAGCTGCAAAGGAGGTGGAGACAGCAGGCAAGGGACAGTAGCATCTACCTGGTTCCCCACTGCCCCTTCCCCCCCACCTTCTCCCACAGCATGGAACCCAGCAGCACAGACTCCAGCCAGCAGCTGGTCATGGTCATGCTATCCCCATGCTAGCTGCTGCTGGGGGCAGATGTGTGTCCAATTTCAGAATGGTAGCTGCAAGGTTTGCTTCTCCCCCCAGGCAAGCCCCAGCTGGGGACTGTACAGGTCAGGGTGTGGATTTAAACCCCTCCCTAATTATAGTGTCCTGCCACGGCCTGGCCATGCCCCACCCCCTCAGCTCAGCATTGTTAAAGGGAAGGGAGGGCTCACCCTAGAGGCCCTTTGCTTCTAGCTTGAGCCACTGCAGGCATGAGCCTCCATTTCCTGAATCAAAAGTGAATGTCTAGCCACTTACAAATCAGTTCATTCTCTGCAGGTTAGATTAGCCTGCAAGGATTGAATCAATTCAGGCTCAAGCTTTATGAACGTCTGCCCCTAGCCGAAAGGTATGAAACGACCCTGAGAAAGATGAAGGCTAAATACAAGAGGCATTGCTCAATGAGCTGAGCCAAGCAGGGAAGACTGAGGCTCGCATGCCAATTTTAACTCTATTCTAGTGACTCCAGACCATCTTGTCTCTCTGTCCTTGTCTACCCTACCTGAGAAAAATATTTCTGAGGACTTATTTGTAAAGCACACCACAAATATGCTTTCTAAATGTGACAACTGTTAAAGGAAATGATGAAATCAATCTGTGCATCTAATATTGAAGCAAGTACTACTTCCCACTTGCTAAAAACATTCTCCTACCTAATATTCTAGTGTGCACTCCACTTTTTTTAGAGGGCATAGGGATGGGAGCTGCCACTTCTTTTAACCATTTTCTTAACTGTCACTTTATCAGCCACTTTACATTTACTACATGGTGTTATTGACATTGTCAAGTAACAGACTGCTAACTTTCTCACTTTATTTACGTACAGGACCACTCCCTTGACAGGGAAACAGAAGACATGGCGCTACTGGTTCGCCCCTTCTGGACCAGTCTTTAAAAAGATGAGTCTTGCCATGGTACTACAAGGCATGACTGGAGCTTACCTTGGTTTCACCCATCATAGGACATATGAGAAAATGTTGCAGATATGTGAACTTAACAAAGATCTTAAAGATTAAATGTGGCAACTAGACAACCCTCTCAACTGCTTTCAGGGGGATACCATAATAAAACCACTTTTATTATGGTTTCGGGAAAGACATTGAGTTGTAAGTATAAATGCAAGTCAAGATTTGCATTGATATGGTCTTTGAATACAATATCTTCTATCTTCTATTATAACTTGCCATTTTTATTTATGCCCTGTTTTTTAAAGAGGAAAAATACCAACACACAAACACAGCGTAGAGAGAGTAGTCCATAGTTCACTTATGACCCAGGCATCCCACGTATATGGCTAAGTATTTGCTGCTCCAAAAGCGTAGCGTGAAAGATGCTTAATTTGTCTGACCCCATTTGAATGGAAGAATAGAGCCCACCTCCATACATTCGTATCATATATGTCTTTGCTTTAACTACACTGAGCCAGAGGACACACTTGCAGTACATTGAATTAGGACCAAACAGAGAATTTTCACCCTTGTTAACATTTAAGGGAGTACTAAACCACATCTTCTTCCCTGTCTTGAATTCTTCCATTTACACTTTTTCCTCCTCCTTTAGCAAGCCTTTTTTAAGATGGCTTGCAGATTGAACGTAAGCAGTCTCATCTATTTTGCATACCATACATGGAAAAGTACCTGTTAATGCAGTTACAAAACAGGAACACTTTTTAAATACTGTTTTTGCACCCAACTCAAAGTATGAGGTACATGCTCAATGTTACATGCCAAAAAAACCTTTATTTATCTTTTTTTACCACAGCTTAAGTATAGTAATTATTTCGCCTGTTGACAAGTTGTGAGGATCAAGCTATTCTAAGAACGAAGCTGATATTCACTGACTTAGGATCATTTTCCACTTAGTCTGTTTGTCCAGAGTATGCCAGTGACGCTCTGCTCCTCTCTTCCCATGAAATATCACGGAACAACAAAAATACAACTTTCCATCCTGAAATGTTTTCATTTATTTTATGCATCGGTTAATCTAAACTATCAGCGTTTTAAGTGGGACCAGCGTCTGCTTTGTTGTGATGGAATAAGCAAGGACAGTGAGAGAAGTCGGTCTGGAGTTACTAGAATGGAGTTGAAATTGGCATGGGAACCTCAGTCTCCCTTCTCGGCTCAGCTAGTTGCGCAATGCCTCTTATATTTAGCCTTCATCTTTCTCAGGGTTGTTTCATACCTTTCGGCTAGGGACAGTCCAACTTTGCAGGCTAGTCTAACCTGCAGAGAATGAACCAATTTGAAAGTGGAGAGACATTCACGTTTGATACATCATGCAGGCACATGCTTGTAGTGGCTCAAGCTAGAAGCGAGGGGGCTTTAGGGTGAGCCTCCCCTTCCCTTGCACAATGCTGATCTGGAGGGCTGGGGCAGGGCAAGGTCCTGGAAGGAGGCTATGATTAGGGAGGGGTTTAAACCCTGACCCTGACCTGCACGGTCCCCAGCTGGGGTGTGCCTGGAGGGGGAAGCCATCCTCATGGATACTAGTCTAGAGGTATTGGTGGGGGAATCTCAGGTGCACATGCTCAAATCTTTCCTGAAAAACCATGCACGTCCCTCCCCCCCGCACCCCGTCATTATTCTCCCCTCCATGCTAGGCTGTGACATCACAGAGGCCACTAAAAGCAGTCATCCCCTCAGAAGAGTCCTTCACCAGTGTGGCCATCTCCTTACTGAGTTTAGGAGTGAGGCAGAGCCCCCAACACCGAAAATACCTTCTTTAGCATTCTTTCCAGCTACTCAGGAAGTTTCTCCCAAACTTGTTCCTCAATCTTCTGGAAGTCTCCTGCCTGCTGATCAGAAGTCATCCCCTTACCTTTCACAGCTCCTTAGTTTTCTCCAAGGGCTTTTTATACCATCTCCTTACTGACCTTAGGATTGAGGCAGAGCCCCCAAGACCGTCTCTGGGGCCCATATACAGGATCTACTCTGTCTAACTGTGAGGCTTGGAAATGAGTAGAGATATAACCCAAGCATGAATATACCCCAGATCTATACTGCTCTCCTGTCAGAGCAGGTGCTTAGAAAGAGTAAATGTCCTGAGTGTGTCCTGGCACTGAGATGTGAATAGCCAAAGATGAGGTAACTACTTTCCAAATGAGGGTGCCAGAATGCTAAGCCCCTAACTAAAAAGAGCAGCCATCAAGCCCAGGTGGTAATTGTTACACAACAAAAGCTTACCCCTGCTGACAACCAAGGTTAGGACAGGAACCTAGGCAACTGCATGCATTCTTCTGCAGTTTAAAAAAAAAAAAAAAAAGGTTTGGACCGTATGCATACTCAGTACATTGTGAGAGTTCACCTACCCAAGTGTCTGCATGATGCAAATACTTTCATAAAATCCTAGTGGACCAACCCCTGGCAGCTCCACACCTCCCGCACAAGTGGAATAGCCAGAATTATAGGAAAAACCTATGTGCTCTCGGTCCTGCAATCCAGAGTGCCTCCTGGACAGCTTAGCCAAGAATACACCTTTGGGCTGGTGCAAGTGGAATGAACTGAGGCTGTTTTGTTGTATTGGGCTCACTTTTTCAAAAACAACATAGAACATTTTAAGTACAAGAAAAGGATGTGATTCATATAGCAGAAAGTTCTTCATTAATACATTTTCTAGGCACTTACATGCCTGTACTTCAACTTGTAGTTTGCAAGATGTTTGCAATGAAAGAACAGAATTTAGTTGCTCCACTGTAACACTTGGGACTATTTCAAGTTGTACACCTTAATATTCAAACATGTTTCTCACTCATTTTGAGCAACATTAGGATAATAGAAAGAGGATTTTTTATTTTTAATTGCAGATCGACTTGGTTTTCTGCTTCTTCCAACTGAGAAACTAGCCTCATTTGTATGCCCTTATAAAAAAATCCTCAAATGGCTGGGTGATGCTTTGTAATAGTAGCTGCATCACACAAATTGGACACCAGTTTTCAAATTATTCCTCTAGCACATTTGGAAAAGGTCTATTAAAATCTTTAGGCCAGATGAAGGTGTTTAAAATCCTAAAGTCAGCAAAAATAAATTCAGGCATTTGTCTTAGTTGCATCTTTTGTCTTGTAGCAGTTTACCATTGCAGCAAAAACAAGTCACACAAAAATACGCATTACTGGTTGCCTGTATTGTAAAAGAGAAAGTATTGTCTAATCAAACTAACCAGCTCAAATCTCTGGCAGTCAAAGCAAAAACAGTGCTCTTCCTATCAAGTCCCCTACAACCAACTGAGAGCATCTGCTCCAGCATCACACTCAGGTTCTCCAGACAATTCAGTTTGTGATTTCTTGTTCCTCAATTTCCCAAGCAGGTTTTCAAAATTTTGCTGCCTGAGAACAAAAATCATGAGGTTAGCAAAATGCAGAATAAATCATCCACGGCCTGGATTAAGCATGGTTTAAACAAGAACTGCCCATCACGCCTCAATCTTTTACGTCCCTGAGCCAGATTAATGGTATAGGACTGGTCTGCAGGCAGGGTCTGGCCCTGCACCACTTCTGCCCACCCTCTGTGTGCCAGGATGGGGCCCAATGTTACCCTTTGCACCTGATCTAGCATGCGGGGCCCTGGACCTGTGGGGAGCTCCAACGACTTGACTGCATGGTACCAGGGGATAGATCTGGCTTGTTGGCTGGGGTTGTGTACCCCTGGTTTATAAGGTGTATAGGTGGTCAACATCTCTCCCACATACAAACATTTTGTCTATTATCAGATATTCAACAAATCTTGCTTGCATTTTCTCTGGGGCCATCATAACGGCCCTTCATTTAGGGAAGCAACTAACACGGTTTGAATGTTCTGCAGCAATGAGAAGAGACAGGACCAAAGAAGAATCCAAGTCATACTTACAAACCTTCCACTCTTAGGTTCCTGGTTTATTTAGTATAAATTGTTTTACTGGTTCAGAGTGCCACATCTAGACTGAGATGTCCAATATGTAGCATGGAAGCATACTAGAAGTGAGCTACAAACCAGCCCATTGTTAAGACAGCAGGCACAGTAATCAGAAATCAGGTAAGATCACAAAAAAAAAACCTGGAGCAGTAGATATTTCTGCTGAGAACTGGGTGAGGAATGGAGGTGTGAGGATCATGCAGCTAAGTGGCGGAGTTTGGTATTCAGCTTTTTTTCTTTAGTGAGCAAGTCCATGCTGTGTTTCTTGTAAGCTTCAAACTGCATCCGCAGCTCATTATATGCCTGCTCACTTCTCTCCAGCCACCGCTGCAGCTCCTGGACCCTCACCCCGCTATCTGCTACTGCTGCTTGCCTCTCAAAGCGCTCGTCTGCAATTTGCTTAGCCTTCTCTGCAGCCTCCAACTTCTTCTCCAGCTGCTGGACCTCCCGTTGCTTCTCCTGCAGCATTTTGCCCCTGTCCATGGCCAAAAGCAAGATTTCCTCCTTCTCCCGGCTCACCCTGTCCAGCTTGGCCTGCAACTCATTGCCCTCAACTCTTTGCTGCTTTTCTGCCTGCTCCAGCTGTGCAATCACTTGCTGGTACTTCTCCAGGGTTTGTACCTGGCTTCTCAGTGAATGAACTTCCCTGGCATGATCACTGGCTTGTTGGCTCTGAACTTCAAGCAGCTCCTTCTCTCGCTCCCGAGCTCGCTCTCTCTCTTGAGCCCAGGTCTCCTTTAAGGCACCCAGTTCTCGAGAGACCATCTTCTCCTGGGAAGCTAGCTGAAGTATCTCAGCCTCCTTCTCCCTAAGGGCCTGGCTGAAGAGACTCTGGTTCTCCTCTCTGAGACGCTTATTTTCCTCCCTCAGCTGCATGTTCTGTCGCTTGTGCTCATCCTTGAAGTAGATCATGTCCTCGTGGTTGGCAGCCAGGTCCATAAAGCGCTCCTCCAGCTGTTGAGCCCGCTGGGTCTGGCTTTTCAGGTTTGCAGCATCCTTCATCCTCAGCTCCTCCAGTTCCACATTGAGCTGTTCCAGTGCCTTGCAACGCATTTGGGCTTCATCGCCTCGTTTCTTTAGTATGCAGATGAGCTGAGACTGCTCATGGAGGCGGGAGCGTAGAAAAGCCTTCTCACCCTTCTCCCCTGCAGGGAGCTCATGGAGCTTCTCCAAGGCCTTACAGAGATCTGCTAGGTCTCCCGTTCCTAATTCAGTTTCTGGTGGGCCATTTGAGACACAGGCCATCTCTGGGCCCTCCTCATCCTGAGGCATGGAGGTGCTGTTTCTCACCGAGCTGAACTCGCCCGCTTTTACAGCCACTTCTGGTAGCAATGTTGAAATGAGGTCCCAGTACCCAGCGGTCCTCGTTTCCTGGCCCGCAGCACTGCGATTGGCAGAGGGGCTCTGGGAATTCTATCGCATCACAAGGGAGAAGCCCTGGACATTCTGGAGCAGGTCACAGTCCACAAACACGTCACATGTCTTGGCCTTGCAGAAGCACAGCACAGTTCCCTGTCATACACATGCAATGTTAAGGAAGGTCTGAGGAAACAAGTCTAGAGAATTAGATTAGTCCTTATCCAAACCCATTTATTTGAAGAAACCTTTGCGGATATTTGTTGTTGTTGGCGGCGCACAGCTGCGGTGACTCCAAGCAAATAAAAATAGTTTACTTAAAGAAAGGAATAAAGTTGGAGGCAATTCCATAGACAGTGTTCTTCCACCCTCTCTCCTGGCCCTGTTGATATTAAAGCTACAGCTTATCTTAACAATTCAAAGCAAAGCTTATTGCACTAGCCTTCTAATTGATGTTAAAATCCTTGACAATGTATCCTTTCTAGGAATGAGAAGTGCCTGTTTCTTTTACACAGCTTGGAGTTCTAGTCATGTAAGGACTCTAACTGCTAATAATTATTACTGCAAGCAGAGGCCAGCGGAGGCAAGGATCTATGTGGGCGATATCCTTCACTGAACCAACTGCATGGCTGGGGCACACAAGCTTTCAAATCAATTGCATTCTTCTTTAGATTATAAATCCTTGCTTTACATTTCCTGGACCATCTTGGCTACAGCATCACTTCAACCCTACTGCAAGCAGAACTATTTCATACTTAGAGTTGGTTTGGGAAGCCTAGTGAACTGGGCTCTAACTTGAGCTCTACTCTAACTTTAGCTCCTTGTATAAACTCAGGTATGCCACCATATGTGCCTCCATTTCCTCATCTGAAAAATAGGGGGAAATGTTTTTACAGTATAGCAGTGTTGCCATCTCATGATTTTTGGCACTGTTCTTAACGTCTAAGCTTCAGAAACGTGAAAAATGTAGCTATTTCTTTTATGCATACATATATATATAAAAGAAAGAGCTAAGTTGTTCACATTCCCAAATGGTAGACTTTAGAACAACGCCAATAATCATGACAGTTGGCAACACTGGTATAGTCCTCAAACCAGGACCGGGGCTCGATCATACTCCGTGCAAGTATGAAAAGAACAGTATACGCTCTTAAAAGTTTCCAATCTTTTCTGATATGTGATCACAGTAGATAGATGAGTAAAGGTGATATAAGAATAGGCTAAATGTTAGAATCTACGTAAAACCATCATGATAATAATCAGGAATTGCTAACAACATGACTTACCCTGCCTTTAGGCTGGGGATAGAAGTAGGATGAATAAAGCAAGAAGAGGGCATAGGGCAGAGGAATGAGGTGGGGGGCAGACGGAAGTAGGCAAGTAGAAGACAAACCCAGGCAAGGTATCTGCTTCTTCAAAGCCCAGCATTATATGGTGGGATGCATCAACCTGAAAATGGTCGTATCCAAGTAAAGGAGGATGTAATTACTGACCATTGCTTCTGCTCTCCCTAGCTCCTGCCAAAATGGCAATGGTTGGGAGGGGAAAGAGGAAGGAGAGGACCAAGTTTAAGGTGTCTGCTCTGTGTGGTATGTGGGGGAAACGGAGATGGAGCAAATGGATTGAGCAGAGGAAAGGAAAGAAAATATTTCCTTACCAGTTAGTTTCTTTTCTCCAGCTCTTATCTGCCACTGTTACTCTGGGGTTTCTGTCTCCATGCAGAGAAGGGACTGAATCAAACTCCAGTCACTCCCCAGCTCCTGCCTTCCTCTGCCCTGTTTGGAAAGATATAGGCCTTGCCTGCGCAAGCATTAACAATCCAGCTAGATTAATGGGATGTTGTATTATATCAGGTACGAGCATGACCATCTTCCAGGGATTCCTGGTTTAAGCACAGACACACAAGGAGAGGGAGATTTTTCTAAATGCCTATGTTGCCACATGCAGAAGTTTAGACAAAGAACTATAGATAGGTTAAACAAAGGAAGAAATGAGGCAGAGACCAGGAAACCTGCCAAAACTGGACCAAGGATGAACAGAGAGAGGCTGAGGTTTCCCTGTTTTAGGAAAAATATAAGGTGTATGCAGAAGTTTGGGGCTAGATCTGTTGAGTCTCTGGAAGTCAGGAGAAGGTGATATAGTGAGAAGTTTGCGGGGAGGGGATGGTAAAAATAAGACAAGAGAAATGGGTCCTTTGCCAATGCCAGTGAAATAGAGTTAGAGCCATGCCATGGTGAGCATTACCAGGATGAGCCTTACTGTAAGTCCCTGCTCAATGCTTTTAACCATTTCATTGTGTGGGTGCTGTCATTACTAAGCACTGCCAACTCATATCCAGCTGCTGTTTTGCTACAGGAGTTGGTACGTTCAAAGTGACTGCTACTGGCCTTTGGATGGAATAAATGAACTTCAGCTGAATCACTGACATGCGCATGCAAATTCCTACAAGATGCAACTTTGAGGAGTGTAGGCATGGTGGGGGCCGGGGCGGGGAAGTGAGGAGGATAAAGAAACAAAGGGAACAACAAAGGCAAAACATTTGGAGGGAGAGGTCACATAGGTCTGAACATGTGGGTGGGAGTGGGATCTAGAGGAAAATAACTATGCAGTGTGTACTAGCAATGGACAAGGAAGAAAATACCCCAAAATCTTTTTCAGCAAGTTCAGAGGAGCAGATGCAAGTGTGCAACCTGGGGTTATAGGATTACCTGAAGAGCTGTTTTATCAGCAGGGATATGACGGAGTAGATGGAGTTATGATGGGCTAAGGAGAGAGTGGAGTTTCTTAAACAGAAAAGCAGCTTGGACTGAGGCCTGCATGAGAGTGGTGTAGGGACATGATGGAGGCTGTGAAAGTGTCTTGCATGGGCAAGGTCGCAACAAAGGAAAAAAATTAGAACAGAGGTAGAAACGAGGGAAGAAAATGCTCTGTTTTGGCTTCTTGTCAAACATGAACTGATTTGAGACTGATCAAAATGATGTTGATAGTCCTATATGTGGAGAATTCGTTTCTAAAGGAGGGATGATTTAACATAAATGTTATTTACATTCCCTGAAAACTATGACAGGGCCTTTAAAGATGTATTTAGATGAAAGGTTACGTACTGACAAAACTTCTGTTTGCGTCAGGTTCAGCAAAAGCAAGTATCAGTTGACACTGGAAGCATCTTCCTCTACTATCCTGAAAGTTTAGGTCACAAGACAATTTTCAGATTCCTTCCTAAAAGGTCAGTTAGTTTCGAATTCAAGACAGGTTTCTTAATTTACTGGCATGCATATTGATAAGCTTGCCTTACATTTTAACTACATGCCTCAACAGGTTTGCTTGTTCTATAGCGATCAAAAATTAGGGGTGCACCAATAACCATTTTTTGGGCTGATACTGACAGCCAGTTTCTAATGAGCCATATCAGCCGATACCGATTTGATTGCCAATATGTGGCCCCGCAGCATGGAGAGCAGTGCCTGGCTGGTAAGTCTGTTGTGGGGGAAGAGGCGAGTGGGGAGGGAAGAGGTTTGGGGGGCAGATCAAGGCCCCCACAGTGACAGAGGGAGTAAGGCTGGGGCGGGGGCAGATGCTGCACAGGCAGGGTGGGGTGTGGGATGGAGCTGCGGTTAATACGGGGGGCACATACAATGCTTTCTTCCTAAATGGCTGAAACACCTCATTGTTTCCAATGGGATTGAGGTCATAATTTATCCAAAGCCAGGTTGCCTTTTTGATGAGAGCATCTGTCTCCCTAAATCTCAATGGGACGGAGGCCACAAGCTTCTCCTAGTCAGGATGACATGAATAATAAAAAAAAATGTAAAGAGCATATCTAGACCACAAACTTAGCATTCCTGGAAGCAGCACTCCCCAGCGTGCTATGTAGTTCCACACATGCGAGCCTTGAATTAAAAGCACTGCAGGTGCATCCATCTTGGGCAGGATAGTTGGCACAGTCACTCAAATCAGCCCACACTCACCATTACACAGATATGACTAAACCCATTCTGGTTAGAGAAGTCACCTCTCAATGTCTGAGGGCACCGTAGACAGACCCGGCAAATGTACTATCTAGACATAGTTCAGATGAGTTCATTTCAGGATTACAAATGCTGAAGCATTTGAGTTGTACTCGTATAGTTATGGCAAAGTGCCAAGACAGGAACAGAGTTTATGGAAGTACTCTAACTGTGCCTTCCCATATATTAAGACATCTAGACAGATCTGCAGTTTAGTATTGCCAATCCCATGGTTTTAAAAATCATACGTCAAGCTACAGAAAATAGGAATGCATAAAATTGTCTCGATTGGTTCAAAAATCATTATATTAAATATAATAATAAAATGTGGCTTTCATTGTATTTGCTGCTTGGGTTTTGAATCTGCAGTACACTCAGGTCATGTTTTTCACTTCTCTGCAACCACAGTAACTATTCATTTTACAAACAGATTTGTCATGCTGCATGACAATGACATACAGGTGAAATTGTGTCTAGCTGTGCATAAAAATGTACTTCACGGTAAGGGTAAACAGCCAAACATGAAGATAGGATAACAAATGCAATCTAGAAATCCAAAACCAAGTTAGTATGGATGTGATGCATCATTGGTGTAGCAGCATCAATGTAATTTATAAGTGTACAACTTAACAGTCAAATAAAACACTAAGCAGCCCTGCTCTTTAAAAGCTTGCAAGTTAAACCTTGTAAGCCACAGAGAGGAAAGTGGATGCTGATGGATGATAATTACCACAGTGAATACCATGACTGATACATGAGTTATTGAAGAAGCATCTTGTTAATTTCTCTTTTAAAAGAATAATAGCTTTGAAATAAGTCCACAGCACTCCAACTTAAGGTATAAAATGCTGGGTTCCAGATGAGAATAGGAAGTATGTAGTATATTTTATACATGTCCAGTTGAATCTGAAGGTCCACCATGATTTTTTTGGGTGCAATCTGCTGTTAAATTCATGACTTTGTTTCTGCAAGATAAGATTAGTGCAACGCACAGTATAGAGGATAAAATACGGTGGCCATGTTGTACCTTCAGTTAATGCAAAAAGAGACTGTGTAACTTTTGGATAAACCAAATGGAGTAAAAAGAGCACTTAGCACCTATTCTCAGTCCTGTGTCCCTCACACCAATTCACTGCTGGGTGCAAAAAGGTAGTGCTTATACCTATGAAGTCTAAAATGGTCTTGCTTCCACTTTTCCTGGACTCCGTGGAGCTCCACTAACAAATGCGCTTAGAAGGAACTTCACTCAAACAGCAAAGACAGCAGTAGCAGCAGCTAAGACATTCATGCTGACATCAAAAGCCTTTCTTCTCACAAAATACTCCAAACCCTAAATTTCAGTGTTGCCAACTCTCATGACTTTTGGTGTTGCTCTTAAGGTCTACGCTTCAGGAATGTGAAAAAATGAACGTTGCTTAGTTATGTTTGCTCCTGCCATTTTTTTAAATGTAAAAATCTCTCACTGATTGCAGTAATAGTTTCTCATGCTGAGAAGCCTATAGGATTGGAAAAGATTAGAGATTCATGCCAGCAACCCCAACTTTAAGCTTCTGTTTTCTGGTGAGAGTCTTAAAAGGTTAAGATCAAGAATTGCTCCCGCACACTTCCTTAACCCACATAAAACTAAAATTGTTCTTTTTGCAGTCACAAGCTCACATCCTAACCAGTGGCTCTGCATCACTCCCAGTCGGTTTCACCGCAGGAAGTCACAGTTGGATTCAATACAACCTAAAGTGAAAAATGGGGTTCGCGGCTGCATATTTGGCAAAAAGACATTCTCCAACGTATCAGCAATTGAAAGGACAGCAAAACTGCAGAAGTTAACAATGTGGCATCAGCATTTTGTAATAATTGAAACAGAAGCACAAAACCCTATCTTTCCATATTTACTAGATTCTCTCACTTACTAGGATACACAGAGCATTCACACAATTAAAAATGCCAGTATTTTTTAACCTCAGTAGTGCCAAAAGCTAGACATCTAACACCATATTTACATATCAAAGTAGCCTGACATTCAAAGGTGTGGAGCACACAAAAGATCTATGTGCCCATCCGGTGAAATGGTCAGGCAGCAGGGTTAAAACAAACAAAAGGAAGGGTTTGGGTTTTTTTTGTTTTGGGGTTTGTATGGGGTTGTTTGGTTGGGTTTTATTTTTTTTTTTGGGGGGGGGGAGCGTTCTTGACACAAGTACTGGAACAGGCTACCTAGAAAAACTGCGGGATCTCCATCCTCAGAAATGTTCCAGAGCAGGTTGGACAGACACATTGTCTAGTTAAGTCAGGGACGAAACTGCCTTAACAAGCGCCTGAACTAGAGGATTCATTAGGTCCCTTCCAGCCCTACTTTCCTATGATCCTATAAACTTCTGGAGCTCACTGCCATAGCACATTATGAAGATCAACTCAATAATCAGGTTTAAAAAGGGACCAGCCAATTTTAAGGACAGGTCTATCCAATGCTATTAAACACAAGGGATGGAACCTAAACCCTATGACTCCTGGTAGTTGGAAGGTTATCACCCTACGCATATCCTGTTTCTTATGCTGTCTTTTATGGAGCTACTTGCCACAGTTGCAGACAAGGTCCTGAGCAAGATGGCCCTTTGGACTGACCTTGTGCAGGAATTTGTATGTTCTTACATGTAGCTCCTCGTGAATTCCATCGGAGCTGGCATTCATAACCATGTTATAGATTATTAGACCCCAACTATTAAGACACCAGGTTTAAAATTTTTTATCTAAGGTTTAGAAGCAGTTCTAGTTCCCCTTGTTTTCTACTGATGACATGCAAAGCACAAGTAGCACCCTGCAATATCACCATAAAATTCATCCTCTCTTTATCATAATATTCTGCTACTACACAGTACTGGTTCACAAATGGCTAGATTAAGTCTCATTTGTCAATTTGTTTAAAAGACTTGGCTTTGAGAAAAAAAAAAAAAAAGATGCCATGCATTCCATGGAAAACAGGGTGTACAAGAATCTTTATGGACTACCTCCATGGTACAGTGGGCTATTTCCAGAGCTGTGACCTTACAGAGAGGTACAACTGAATTGTTTTACTATTTTACATTTTAATTTAAATGAGTTCGATGGGCATACAAATAAATAAGTATCCAGGGAGCCATTTTGTCCCATAAATCCTGCATCAAGTTTGTATCAGGAGGTTGAGCTACACAGCTAAATACATATTCAATTCAGAAAAATGCCCACATAAAAATAATCTAATTCAGAGCTACGGCTCAAATTTACAAACTGATGCACCCTTAACTCAACAGCTGTGCACAAAAACAGCAAGTGGAGCAGGATGTTTTTACAGCATGACACTAAGAATTAAAGGGACATCATCAAGGCTCCATCGCGGTTGCCACATAAGTAACTGCCAGCTATTATTTTGCTTAATAAACCATTTTACAGGTTTTTAATTAGTTTTAATCTGTGCTCTGCACATTTAGACTGAATAAAAAAAAATTAAGTGGGATCATGGGATAAAAGCTTTCTTTTCTTTTCGTGTTTTTAAATAAATCCTAAACTTAAATTAGAACTGCTCAGTCGTCAAGGCGACCTGTTCGGCGCACGGGCATTTCGGAGCCAGAGTTGACAACTCTGACTGAAGCTCTTCCGGGAATGTCTTTTGTTCCTTTTTCTTACAATATCCCCTTAAAATATGTTTTCCCTATTCCTTAAAGCATCCTATTAAAATCGTTTATTCCTTGTCTTAAAATATGCTCTTAAAATCTCCCTTTTCCTAAAAATATCCTCTTAAAATATTTTCCCTCCCTTTTTCTTAAAACACGCAATTCCAGTTGGTCTCCGCGGCGGGGGGCGGCGGGGGCACAGCCCGCCCTGCAGCCCGGCCGCTCTCGCTGCGCTTCCCAAAGACAAGCGCCGGCCTCGCCCCATTCACACGTGTGTCAGCCCAGCCCAGCCCGAGCCCGGGGGGCGGACATGGCCACCCCGGCAGGTGCGCGCAGGCGACACCCCAGGCCCACCTTTGCTCCCGGCCGCCATGCCGGCTCCCTCG
>NW_005842786.1:0-4195 GCF_000455745.1 Alligator sinensis | reverse complement strand
CGCGGGCGCGCGGGGGCTGCCGGCTGGAGGGCCCCGGGAGACGCCGGTGGGTGCTGCGGTCTGGCCCCGTGCTTGGTCCTGCCTCCCCGCCCCCGCTGTCCGCGGCTGCCCTTGTGCGGGAGCGACGCGGACTCGGGCCGCAGGAGGCGCCTTCACGAGCCCGGCTCCGTCCTTGCCCGCCCCAAATGCCCTTCATTGCAATAGGGAAGAAATGACAGCTCGTGGTGTTTGGAGAGGGCGGTGGGGGGCGGTTGCGCAGCAGCTCGAGGGCGCAGGCGGTAACGCCGGCCCGGGCGCTTCGGGTTCACCCCGCGGCACTGAAATCTCTCCAGACCTCCGAACTTGGGTTGTTGGTTTTTCCGTCTTAGGTTTACACGTGCGGTTTTGATCCTGTTCACTGCCCGTGTTTTCAACGCCAGCCGTCTGCGAGGAGCCGCTGGGACGTGCCCATCAGCCCGAGACTTCAGTAAGCCGGGAGCTTCCCGAACAGGTCTGCGTCGCCTTAGAAACACCTGGTTCATCCGAAAGAAGAAAAGTGCGGGCTGCAAATTGAGGAAACCCGTTCTGTAGATCAGGGGTGGGCTGGATACGCACCCGCCTGCGGGCGGGTGCCTACCGCCTGGCTGTATTCGTGCTCTTGCGTGGGGCTAAGCCCTGTTCAGTCCTGCGGGGGCGGCGCGTGCTGCGCTCCCACCCTTGCCCACGGGATGGCCTTGACCCCAGCCCCGCAGGTAGGGAAGCAGCCATAGCAGGTACAGGGAGGATGCAGCAGGTGTTGTGAGGGAGCGGAGGGGACACGGGTCTGCCAGGGTCCATCACGCAGGGCTGGGGTGGCCATCATAGAGGACAGTCCGCTTGTCCTCTGTTGATATGACAGCGGACGCCTTTATGTCCTCTGCTTTTCTCTTAAAGAATGACACACGTGTGAATGGGGCCAGGGCATCGTTTGTCTTTGGGGGCTGGAAAGAGGAGCGAGTGTCAGCCATCCTTGTGCTCAGGCTGTCAGCCTCCTCCCTGGGGCTACTGAGACCAATTTTAATAGCATATTTTCTCTTAAAGAGAGAAACAGAGGACATAAAGGTCTTGGGTTTCGTATCAATAGAGGACAGAGCAGCAGAAAACTGGAATGTCCTCTAGCACGGCCGCCCTACGCAGGACTCCCATGTAGTTCCTGGGTTCTCCGCCCGAGCCGTGTGCCTCCGGGAGAGCTCTGCACGACTGAGCCAGCAGCCCAGCCCCACTCACTGCTATGTGCAGGTCATGGGGAACAACGGGGAGCTCTGCTATAGAGCCGGGCTGGCTCGGCCCCTCTCACTGCCACCCCGGCTGAGCCCTGTGACCTGTGCCACTAGCTTCATTGTGTGGGGCTTCCCCTGGCAGTGCAGGGCTCAGGCAGAGAACCCGGGAGCTGCATGCGAGCCCTGTGCGATGGAGCTGGCAGCCCGGCCACGTGCAGTCCTGGGGGGCTTCACCTGCCGTGGGCCATGAGTGCCCCAAGGGCCGACTGCCTACTGCTGCCACTACTGCAGGTGGCAGGGACTTTGTGCAGTGGGGGGGGGCGTGTTTATAGGAGGGCCACATGCCAACAACCCCCCCACACGCACAGACCCCGTACACACCCACACATACCCAAAAATACACCCACCCACAGAACCCATCCCCACCCCTGTATAGTAGACATTTGATTTTTAGTATATATTTTGGAGGGTTTTTTTCCAGTTCCAACATCCCCACCTCCACCCCCGGAGTACTTCTGAGGGTGAGGGTAGGGACTTCCAATGCCAAAGGTCATGGGTGAGGGGCAGAATATCTGGTCCCAAGATGGGGACTAGGGGGCACCTGTCAAGGGCTGGGGCTACCCTTGCTCGTTAAGTGGTCCTCCAGCCGAAGTAATTCCCCAGCCGGACTATAGATCATTCTCTCCTCAATCCACAAAAGAGAAGATGGCAATAGGAATGCCTTGCTCAGTATGATCATTTTACAGTGGGTTTGACTAAAACCCTTGAACTACCTGAGCCTATCTCACCAATTCTGAACATGTATCTCTGTTCAGAGTAAAAATAAAAGTCAAGTTGTCAGCTAGAAGGAAAGAAAAGAGACCAGGCATCTCAGTACATTTGTATTCTCTTGGCCTCCCTTCCTAGACTGATTTTTTTTTTTTTCCTACCAAGGAAGGTTGTTTATCAGGGCTTGTGTAGCTATAAATTCCACAGACTTTTTGGATCATGCCCTGCAGATCTCAGTGACACTTCTTAATGTTAGAGGTGCTAAGTATTTCTTTGCTACATTTATCTGTTCATTCAAAAGTTAGCTGGGATTATATCGGGGCAGTGTTACTTAACTAAAACTTGTCTTTTCATTTTGTGATGCAGAGCCTCACAATGACACCGAGAGAGCCCCCGGAAGTAATTTCTCCAGTGAAAAATATAGAGAATCAAAGAATCAAAGCTTCTTAATGTTAGAGGTGCTAAGTATTTCTTTGCTACATTTATCTGTTCATTCAAAAGTTAGCTGGGATTATATCGGGGCAGTGTTACTTAACTAAAACTTGTCTTTTCATTTTGTGATGCAGAGCCTCACAATGACACCGAGAGAGCCCCCGGAAGTAATTTCTCCAGTGAAAAATATAGAGAATCAAAGAATCAAAGTTCTGCAAGAGTTGTTTGAACAGCTTCCAGAAGAAGATCAGTAAGTGATACGCCCATCTCATTTTGCCAGCAAAGTACTTTTAAAGCCTTTTTTGTGATTTCTTGTCTTACTTTTGTATTTGAAAAACTTTCAGATATTTAGAAGCATATGATCTCCCTTAAATAAAATTTTGATTACACGTGCCCCTCCCAATCCGGTCCCAGAGGGAAGAGGAGCAGCAGGGATTGCCTGGGCGGGGACCCTGTACTGCTGCTCCCTGTTCCCATCCTGGACTGGTTTGGAAAAAGGGAGCAGAGGGGCAATGCTCCCCCACCTCTTCCCCAGACCAGGAGCCCTAGTGGGGCTGTGGGCACGCAGCTCTTAGTGTCATATAGAGAGAAGCTCAAAAACTTTCCCCGCTAGAAGTCAATGCCTGTTTGAGGCACCAGTCACCTCGGTGGCCAGGATCAGAACAACAGAAAACACCAGTAGCTGTGGGAACCTCCCATCCTGATCCTTGTGTCCTCTCAAATTTGTTCCCACCCAAGCTATTGTACTATGCCTGAATCCGTAACATTAGGCAGGCAGCATAGATCGAAAGCTGGGAATTGAAGATGGTCAGGAGTTGGATAGAAACTTTCTCCTCTTTTCAGAAATTCCTGCTTGCTCAAACGTTGTGTGAGAATGCATTTGTGGATGCAGTTTTCTGTTGAGAGACTTGCCCACACCCACAGCAAAATAACCCCGGTGATTCTGGCTTCTGTTCAAAATGAAAGAGAGCAGGGGCCTGACCTTGGATTTATCTCATTTGGAGTCTGTCTCTGTGTGCATCTCTCTCCTAGTTGTCCCTTTTTTTTGGCAACGAAAACATAGAGCAGTTCGTCTGTTGCAAAAAGCTCAGAAGGACCACGACAGGACAACATGTTTTAACACTATGAAAGCCTATTTGAAATCTGTAGGTTTATCTTATGAAGCATGTTTGCTTATGCAACAGTGCTAACATTGCTCAAGGCACCTCAAGGTGCCACAGCACTTTTTCTCAAAATCACCTGTTGACACAGAGCAGAAGAGATGGATCTCCTATTGCTGTGGTACCTTAGTTTCAGAAGATAACCCTTCGTCCTCAGAAGTCACCCATCAAGTTGTTTCTACTTTATATAAACTTAAACTGTTGTTCATTTTTGATTCTTACCATTGTCATGGTAGTCTCTGAAGCATGAGATTCTGTCCTTTTGTGAAATTATCCAGGTCTGTGTTCCTTGAACGGTTCGTTGTAGTAATAGAACCAAGAAGGCAACCTTCATCTCCAGTTCACAGCTGTACAAATAATCTTTTCTCTTTTCCACAGGGAATTTTTGGAACATGGCTCAATCTTCCTGGGACTAAGTGCAAGCGTATGTGGCTTAATAGTAAACAGGTCATTCAGGAAAATCCTAAATATCTCACGTGCTGGCCTACCATCTACATTGTTGATGACTATGATCCCATTAACCTCAACATATGCAACTTACAACAGTTTAGTTGTCCAGCCTTTACTGACAGGTAAGCTTGTTGCTCAGTCTTATCA
>NW_005842785.1:725665-729094 GCF_000455745.1 Alligator sinensis | reverse complement strand
CAAGCTAAGAAGATCCACAGCAATAAGCCTGCCAGGCAGCCTCATATGGGCTTGTGCCAAATCAAAGATCCTGTCAAGAAACAGCTTTTCAATGAAGTAGCACCAAAGTCAGCCAGAACAAAATGTAAACTGCAAATGTGTAGGAAGACAAATGTACAATGCAGCAAAGAGTTCTGGAAAGATTAGACAAACATCAACTGGTTTGTAGACCATTCAGCGGTACTGCTGCCTCTCACTGAGAGAGAAAGAACTTCCCTAATCACCTACAAGTCTACTCCTACTGCTGTTTCACTCAACAACCGAAGGGAAGCTCATAAAGCTGTTCACACAGCTTCCAGGTGTGGTCAAGAATTTTGGCTGGGTACCTGCAACAGCATCCAATAGGCAGCTTATGCAGGTGACAGTAGGTGGTTGTATGAGGAAACATTAGAAAGGTCATTGGGCTGACAGAACAAGACAGCTCCATTGAAAGATCTGGATGGTAATATCATAACTGATAAGAGGAAGAAACTGGAGAGGTGGATTGAGCGCTATGGAATTGTATACTCAAGGAAGTCTGTAGTAGACCAGCTATTTGTCTTATGGATTCCCACATGCCAATATCAGCATAGAAACCAAGTAACATGTCAGCTGGCAAGTCAGCTATATTTGGGGAAATCCAATACTACAGTAAATCTGGAACAGAACATGTTTTGCTCATTGATATTTCACTTCATTCAGAGTTTTCCTTGAACAAAGAAATATCCCCTTCTTAAGCGAAGAATACTTGTCCAATTGCTTTGACAGCTGTCCCCTTTGAGACTGTGTATTGGAGGAGTCTCCATTTATGGAGGGGAAGGATACGCAGGGGCCTGTCATAAGGCATCACTTTACATTACTTTCTTCTGTTAATAGTGATTTTTTTCTTTAAATCAGAAAGTTGATGAATTCAGAATCTGGTACTGGGATGAAGTTTAGGAAGACAAACTATTTCAGACTTTCTCTACAGGAGTTAAAAAACAGATTTTAGTTCTACTACTAACTTGATGTGAAATATTGAAGTCACAGCATGAGTTTTCACATTGTTAGTTAAATCTTAGATTAATTATTATTATATTTAACATTTGTTAAATTTCTTTTTGAGTCTTTGAGAATCTTGCCCAAGTTCCACTTTCAAAGTTGTCCAAGAGATTTAGGAACCCACTGGAACTTCTGAAAATTGTGTTCATCATCTGCTTTAAAATTTTAGAAAATTACCCTTGGTAAAGCCCACTTTTGTAAAAAAAAGCATCCAACAATAAAGTGCTCTCATAAGAATTGTTTACATACTAACTTCTATAAAGGAGAGAGTCAGAGAGAGAGACATGGAGCCAAGCAGAAATCATCTCCACAGTGACCACAAACAGGATCTCTACAACCCAGACCTGAGGGATACCTCAGGCTTTCTGCATCCACAAGATTTTTTCAGATTCTCAAGGGTGGAGTCTCAGATTACACTCAGTTTATTCAGGGTGATTGTGTTTGTAATCAAGATGCCAGGGAGGCCACTGGCCTTGCTCACTACTTTTTTTAAATAATCTGAATGGGTCCATTACCCAAATATATTTAGATTGTGATCTTCTCAAGATAACAATTGCCTTTGTTTGTATAGAGTGTAACAAAGGGGGGCTCAGGTCTATGAATAACTAACTAGAAGTAGAGAGAACAATTCCTCAAGACTGGGAGAAGAGATACCTTTTTTCATAGCCCCCAGTTTCCAAATGATGCTCCAGTTACAAGCACTAATACTGGTTCTTAGATCTTCATGGTCCTACCACTATAAAAAGCTGATAAGGTTCGTTGGGTAAATGCGATATATTTTATTAGACCAACTAAATAGTTGGAAAAATTGTTCTTTGTAAGCTTTTGGTACAAGCCAGCATACTTATTCTAGAGCAATTACTATAAATGCAGTGAAATGTCTAGATGCATCTAGAACAGGGATGTCCAACCTTTTTGAACTTTTTCTCACCCAGTGGGCTGGCAAGCCATATTCAAAGACCTCACGGGAAGTGGTATCACATCAGGAAGTGATGTCACGTGACCTTTGACACCAATGAAGTTGCAGGAAGTGATGATGAAATGGGTCTGGAAATGTGGTTTAAAGTAAAAAATAAAAACAATATAGAAGAAAGAATGAAATAATACCAAACACTTGACTAAAATAAACCCTTTCGCTTCTACTCACTTCTCAATGAATGAAAGAAGCATAATGCAAGTCGACAGATCAAATGTGGAAAAGGTATCAGCCAGAGTGGAAACTTATCAAAGCAACAAAATATGTGCATTTTTGAGAATAATCTTCAAGAAGATTTACTTTTATTGAATTAATAACTTGTTAGTAACACATCTTTAACAAGTAGCAACAAGTTGAACCACCAATCCCGCACAAAGAGAAATGGAAACAAACACAATCCAAACACTGGACAGTATTTTTATAAAGATTTTTACCTGCTCCAATTTTACATTGGAGCCCAGATCGTTCATGCTCTATTCTTAATCATATTATTCAGTCTTAAAGGAGCATACAGCACAGCTGCAGGGGGTTAGCCACAGCTTTCCCCCCCTGGTGCAGCCCGGCCAGCCCATCCCTTCCCCTCATGCTGCTGCACATTCCCCCTACCTGTGCCAGCTGGTCCCAAAAGGCAGGAGGCTCCACCGCCACCGCTGCTGCTGGCCGGTGCTGACCCAGCCAGGCATCCCCAGCAGCACATGGGAAGCCAGTTTCAGTCGCATGCTGCCCCGCCCAGCCAGGTCAGCACTGGCCAGGAAAAGCAGCATGCAGCTGAGGCCGGCTTCCCATGTGCTGCTGGGGACGGGAGGAGGCCGGCCAGGTCAGCACTGGCCAGTGGCAGTGGAGCCATGTGCCGCTCAGGACTGACTGAGAAGCCAGTTTCAGCTGCGTGCCGCTTTTCCTGCCTGGTGCTGACCCAGCTGGGTCCATCCCATCCAGAGCAGCACGCGACTGAAGTCGGCTCCTCATGTGCTGCTGGGGATGGGAGGAGGCAGGCTGGGTCTGCACCAGCCAGCAGAAGCGGCAGCGGAGCTGTGTGCCACTCGGGACAGGATGAGCCTGGCTGGAGCAGCAGGGGCTCAGTTGCAATTCCCCCCTGCCTGCACTGGTCAGTCCTGAGCAGCACACAGCTTCGCCACTGCTTCTGCTGGCTGGTGCAGACCCAGCCTGCCTCCTCCCATCCCCAGCAGCACATGGGAAGCCAGCTTCAGCTGCGTACTGCTCCGGATAGGACAGACCCGCCCAGGTCAGCACCAGCCAGCAGAGGTGGCGACAGAGCCATGTGCTGTTTGGGACTGACCAGCGCAGGTAGGGGAAAAGTGCAGCTGATCCTCTGCTGCTCCAGCTGGGCTCATCCTGTCCCAAGAGGCACATGGCTAATCCCCTTTCCCCATGCA
>NW_005842785.1:702985-725574 GCF_000455745.1 Alligator sinensis | reverse complement strand
TTCCTGCCTATGCAGGGGGTCGGACTCGATGATCTATTGAGGTCCCTTCCAACCCTAACATCTATGAATATGAATCTATGAATACTTTCATTTCCCATCGCAGCACCACGGGCCACAGAAAATGCCTTGTTGGGCCGCATGGAGGCCTGCAGGCCGTATGTTGGACAAGCCTGATCTATAATCAGACTCTGTGGAACAGGATTTGAAGAGTTCATCTATACAAGCTGTTCTTCTCTTTAGCTAGTGAGAAGCTCCCTCCCAGAAAATACATTTTTATGTTTAGTTCTTGGCCTTCTCTGGCTGGCTGACCTCCTATAATTAAGCCAGCTGACTGCAAGGCCAGCAGCCTACTAGGACATGCACTGTCAGGGTGTCATGCATCTTTTTGTTTGATCTGATCTTAAGATTTTGGGGCGGGGGGGGGGAGGAGGAAGGAAGAAAGTAAATTACTCTCCAGAAAATGGAAAGAAAAAGCAACTGCTAATAAAGTTGCAGCAGTGTCAGAGAGGATGCTCATCTTTAGTGCCTGCTTCCTGGTCCTTAAAACTTTGTGGACCCTAAACTCTGAGCCCATACCCAGAGGCCTATTCTCACTAATCTACAAATGACTGCAGTAAAACAAAAAATGGATTGCAACATTACATGAAATAATGCATCTTAGGACAATCTTAATGAGAGCTTGAACAAACAGTTAAATAATTTTGCATCAGGAAAAGCTGAAAGTATTGAGACCAGGTATGTTAGAACATTAGTTTTCAAACTTTTTTCCATTTGTGGTCCCTTAAGATTCAAATAGAGGTGCAGACCCCCCTTTGAATTGTGAGTGTAGGTATTCTCACACTTTTGCTTGATCATAGTCATCCTTCATGGACCCCGTATACAGTCTGCAGACCTCCAGCAATTCATGGACCACAGGCCGAAAGCCACTATGCTAGGCCATTTCCTAGTATAGTAATGTCAGTTAGGAATCTCATTTTTAATGACATTGACAAGAGCTCTGGTTAAGACCCAGTAACATTGGTGCAAAGAGCTTTTTCTGGGAGAGCAGTACAACAAGACTGGGCCCCCAAAGGTATCGTGACACCTAGCTCTGCCTCTAAGCTACACTCTTTGCTCTCGCCTGCCATATCTTGGTATTCGAAATAGATTTAGAAAGGGAGGCTGCCCAATGGCCTTAGAGTGAGCCTTGACCTCTCTTCTGGTGAGTGGATCCTTCTTGGATCCCACTGATGCCAGTCTAGCCCTACGCTAGGTGGGCCCTCCTGGCTCATATGTCTTATAGGCTATTCAGTCTCCAGCCTCCCCTACAGCCATGCCCATGCCTCATAAGTGGTATTCAGTGGGTGCTCAGCCCCATTCAGGCTTCCTTACCTTTTTTCACTTGGCACCTCATGGGGATCAGGATAGTATCTCTTCATTCATTTCTGCCCCTCCTGGGCCATAGGCCTCTGGCCCTAGTTCTTGCCCCTTGGGCTGCGAGCTCCCTAGCCTGGTTCATTCTTTCCCCCTCTGGGCTACAGGCCCCTGGCCCTGGTTCTCACCCTGTAGGCTGTAGTTTCACCTCTTGGGCACAGTGTTCTAGTCTCTCTTGCCTCTAGGCTCACTCCCTGTCAGGAATCTATTCCGTGTCTTAGGCCCTGGCAAAACAACCCCAGTCACATGCCACTCTGGCACCACTGGGAATGCCAACTTCCCCTGCTAGCACCTTTGCAGGCCTCCAGTTACAGTTATAACTAAAACACAAGCACACTGGCTACCATACAATCTGTAAGCTTACTGGCTATATAACTAACCTATCACTGTAAGATTTTACTCCTTTACTTGTAGTCTTCATTGCAAACAGTTCCCAGTAAGTCTCTCAGCTATGGTTCCTTGAGTGCAGAGCCCCTTCCACCAGTGGCTTGTAGTCCTCAGGGCAAGGCACTCTTGTAGAGCCCTTTCAAGGCAGAGTTCCTTCCCTGGCTACAGACAGGACCAGATTGACCCCTAGGTCAAGCTGTGGGCGTTTATACGCCTTAAACCCTGCTCCCCCTCTCCCTCCCCCCACCCTAATCAGGTGACTCTTCTCACCACCTGCAGGGATTGCTCATCAGGACCTGCCATCTAGTTTCAAAGGGAGATTACAAAGACTGCTACTACTGCTTCCTTGTTGCCTATTGTCTTATGGCAGCAAAGCCGCCCTTGCACTAGGCACTCATAGCCTTTGGCATCTAATAATTGTCTGCCTTCTTGCAACCAGCTCACTCTGAGCAACGTTCCCTTGACTGGCTGCAGGTGTTCCTCTTCTTGATTTGCAGCTCTGCCTAGGGGACAATGTTTCCTTGCTGCCTATCCCTTTGCAACTGACCTTTATTCCAATGTATGGCATCTGTCTGCCACAGGTTTTCCCTTAAGGTAAAAGGAGTATTAGTCTAACAAATAGATATAAGCTGTACCAGCTAAAGAACAATCTTGCCAATGTAAGCTGCCTCTCCACTAGAGAAATCTGACAGCTATAATCACAAATCTGTTCTAGTATAGGCTCAGTCTAAACTTTTTCAAAATCATTATCTATGGCATTACTATTGTACTCATAATCCTTCTTCCAAAAGAGGGTATACAATGCAACTCAGTTGATTTAATGAAGGCAAACTTGCTTCCACCAGTGATAAATTTGTCCTTCTATTTTTATCCTTATAAGTGTCTTTATTTTAACAAAACAGGAAAATCCCATGAATTAATCTTTAAATTTGCAGATTGCAAAACCAATTGAAATTTACCACAGTGGTTATCTTGAGCACATATTTAAATAATCATCTAATGAAACTGGCAAAAGTAATATACTTGTTATTTTGAAATAGCATATCCAATGTAATGTTTTAGACTAATGTTTCAAAACTATATTTCTTTCTCCAGCAACAACCTGCCTCTGTGCCAATTTTTAAATAACCATAAATTTCGTTTTTATAAACCTTAATGAATACTTGGCCAAGATGCTGTAACTATTGGCTTCTACCTTTGAGCGGAAATGGAAAAAAATGTACCCTGAGTAAAATGGAAAAAAGATCACAGCAAATCCAACGTTGCATTTTGCATTTAATGTGAAGGGAGCCTTGTTTTCATGGCATTGCAGCTTTCTGTGTTTTTAATCTCAAAGTGGCTGATCAATTTAAGGTAAATGGCAGGCTTTTGGCCTAGTTCCCAGATTCTGCTTGCCAGAAAAGAAAGGATTCAGTCAGATACACAGACAACAGGCATCATCAGTGGCTCTTGCATTCCAAGCATTTTAGCACAGATTAAGTTGGAATGGTTTTACTGGTTACTGAAATCTCCTAGGTCTTGCATTTTATTCCCTGCTGACTGTAGTTATCCAGGTTGAGCTCCTCAGGTCAGGACCTCTATAAGCAAAATGGCTTGTAGAGCCTTGAAGGGAAATGCACAACATAGGTCAGGACTTATTATTAAAATGCAATTTCAACAGCTTATTGCAAAATGCAAGTCCCCAGACAACAGGTAATTTAGCACTGAACTTTTTCCTAAAGCTTGCAGTGAGGCAAGAGCTGTTTTTTACATGCATTCCAAAGGAAAAAGCGAAGATAATCTACTTAACAAGGACAGAAACTCAGCACTTTATATGGCTGGAAATAACCAGCAGATAATTAAAGGGTTATTTTTAGCTCTTTTTTTCCCTTCTGTAGATATTAAATATAAACAGTACAGCACTGGTAAATAATTTGCACTTGGCTTAACTAATTACAAAAAATCACTAGCTCCTTCAAAGATGGTATAGCTTCCAAACAGTAGTGGCTTCATACTTTCAAGACACTCATGTTAATATAAATACCCATACTGAAAATCTAAAAGATATTTAGGTGCCCAAATCTGGCCCATAAGTACTGAGTCCTGCTTATGTCCATAAGTAACAATGCATGTAAACTCACATGTGTAAAGCTAAAAACATGCATGATTTGGCAGTATAGGGACCATAGTAAAATGGATATGGATATTTGTGTTTTCTTATTGTTTCATTTTACAGTGTAAATGCCTTGAGCTAACACATTTTATTTTCAGATCATTTAAAAAAAATAATTAATTTTTTGGCCTCGGTGTTTTGTGTTAATTCTCCAATTTGTGAATTGGGGGGGGGGGTTAAGTTTAGGCAAATTCACTTTGACTGTTTTTATATGAACATTTGTTTTTTCTTGTTTTGTTTTTTACCCATTAAGATATTTTTCACATATTTATTCTAGTCAGCTTGTAAACAGCTTTTAAAAAACATCAGTTATATCACAACTTGGTTTTTGCTGAGCACTAATAACACAGTCTTAACGAAGGACTGAAGAGTAATGTTCCAGATAAATACATATGCATGCTCATGTATACCAGTGATTACACAAGTGACTAAACTGACCCCTACTCAGTGCCTCTTGAATCCCAGTACCTCACTGAAGTGCATCAACACTTTGTGGCCAGGTTCCAGAAAGTTTCTTGGAAAGTGTCACAGGTATATTATAGTTTCATTAGGGCTTTTCTCTTTTTCTTGGTTCATCTTTTAAAAACAAGAAAACTAAATGGGGAAAGCTGAGCTAAACACAAAGGACTTTGTGTATAAACTTTAGCTTAGAGACGACAAAGTGGTGACATGGTATCAGTCTACAAATATTTGAATGGTGTCAAAGAGCAGGGATGGAGAGGAATTTCTTAGGGCAGTGTGATGTAGTACAGAGACCATATATACCATTAGAGGAGAGAGAGGGTTAAGGCAGACCCTAAGAGGCAGGAAATGGACCAGCTGTACTAAATTGCAGCTGCTGCTATAAAAAGGCTTTACTTAAAGGACAGAGTCAGGTTGTAAGGGAAGGAAATGTTCCTTGTGAACCTGGTTCACTTTGAAGGGAAGGAAGTTGATAGAAGGGCTCGGGTCTCTGAAAACTAGAGGAACCTGCAAATATCTGGTCAGGACACTGATGGCAGTGGTGTTCTACAGAACAATCCATGCCTTCATTTTCTTTGGGAAAATGTAGCTAGAAGCCATGACTTTTACATGTAGTAAGTGAGACATGTTAGAGTAAAATGGGCAACAGTCCTAAAGGATATTAGTGAGCTTGTACCTTGGTGGGCCGCTGTGGTTTTTTGTTGTTGTTGTAGTTGTTTTCCCCTGTATGCCATTGAGCCACTACCTGGCATGAAAATGCTGACCCTCTCCCAATGGGGGTTGTTTTTTAACAGAGTATTTTCCCACCAGCTCATCCATGGAGACAGAAAACTGTGCTATGACCCAACCAATATTAAGATCAAACAAGGGTTAAGATTCTCCTAAAAAGTGACAGGAAGTAAGCTAGATAGACTTATAGCAATAGCTGAACTCCAGGGAAACAGCTCTTTGACTGAAGAATTCAGCTGTTAGGAGAAGAAAGCATCTTCCTGTGAGCCCCCAGAAAAAGGGGGAGAAGGAAGCTGTGAAAAAGGCCTGTTGTATACCACCCAATGAGAATCTGTTTTAAACTATACAAAAACAAGCTGTTTCAAAGACAAGTCTTCATCCCATATTTCCACACCCCATCCTCTGACCTCCATTTGTATGGAGTCCCATACAGGGACTGTCTGGGTATCAGTCAAATGGCATAAAATGTTTTTTATCAGGTACAGATAGCCTACAGGTCACCCTACTCATGTAATCTTGTAATAAAAGTCTGAAGGAGGTGTCTCGGAGTAAATGTTCATAAATAAGTGGCTGACCTGAAAGGAACTACTTTGCCCTAAGAAGAAATTACCCTAAACTAGAACTAGAATAAAATGTCCCAGGTTAGGAGAGATTTACCTTAGTTTAAAAAGTTGCATCATGTGGATGAATATTTCTTTCCCTTAGCAAATGGTAACTTCCCAGAATCGGTTATTTCATGTGTCCATGGTAGTTTTCAGTGGCTATTGGCAAACTCCTATCCTATTTCTTCTTAAGACAATGCACACACGTCAATCAAAAAGAGCAGCAATAGGTACTTAAATATAGTTTCTGTCCCTAGTACTCACTGTTCAATTGCTGGAAGACAACAGGCACAAACACATGGCACACAACCCATTTAGCCACTCTTGGACCCTGGCTTTATTCCCCTGGCTCTGGAGACTGTTTGGCTGGATAGCTCTTATTTTCCTTTGGTTAGTCCGGGGAAAACAAAGGGGGTTTTATTAACCAAGATTGGGATGCTTGGGAATGGACTATAGCTTGCTAAATTAATCACAGCAAAGTGTTGCCAAATTAGATTTGTCCTGTCTGACTAATCCAGACTCCTGTTAGACAGAAGACAGACAGGGAGGCAGAAAAGAGGTAGTAAGATAAACAAAGTATGGATGGGAGGGAACATGGTAGACACATTAGGTCTGATTCCTATTTATATTTAAGATGCCTTTATACTACCAAACTGGTATAGAGAGGAGGGGAAAGAATCCTCTATGACAATGGACCTCAACCTTTTAAAGTGGTGGGTTGGGTGCTTGTGACCCAGCTGCACCCTGGGCCACCACACCCTTCTGGTAAGGGAGGAGAGAGGAAGACAAGAGGGAAGGAAGTAGCTGCCAATGTCAGAGGGAGGGGAGGGAGAAAGTTGGGAAAGGAGAGAGGAAGAGAGCTTACTTCTGGTAAACAGGGATGGCCTAGGAGAGTGGGGAAGGAGAAATGAAGGGAACGAGTAAACAGCACCTTAGGGGAGGGGAGAGGGAGAGAGAGAGCAGGAAGGGGTGTGGAGGGATCAGTAGCATGGCACAAGGTAGGGAAGGGGATGCACCAGGCCAAGCTACAGATCCTCTATGCAATGAACCAGTTCCAGTCACTTCAGGAATTGTATCCAGCCCCTGAGCACCACTGATGTATGAGAATCAGGCTAATTATGACCAACTTCAGGAAGGCTCATAATTCAGTCACAGAGGTGGTGTTTCATCTCCTTTGTTGGGGCTTTTAGGATAAGGCAAAAGATGGTGTGATTAACCTAGAGCCAGTCTTAGGTGCCTTAAATGCATCATGATCTTGCCTCCTAAATGTTGCAGCTGCTAACTACAAACCCCTGTGATAGACAGTAGGTGGTACTGTAGATGCCACCACCTCCTCATCCTCTACTTGCCAGGTTTCTACTGCTAGGCAAATAAAAAGCATTGTCAGGTGTGGGATTCAAATGCTTTCCCTAGAAGAAGAGCCTGAATGTAGCACTTTGAACCCCTCTGCAAGGGGATGGTAAAAAGTTAGGAGCTGCTGTATAGAGTTTACAAGTGCCCAACAGCTGCAGTCCCTGCCCTGCACCCGCCCAGGTCTCTAAGTTGGACCCAAGCAAGTCTACATGTGGTGTTGGTATTCCTGAATAACTCTGTGTGGAGAAACTTTTAAAAAGAAAGTGCCATGTCCAAAAAGAAATAAGGGTGTTCTCAAATTAAGGAGCTGCTATTATACTTTAAATTCATACTTCACTTTAATGAAAGTAGACTTTCAAGTGGATTAGGTCTCAAGATGTGTGATTGTCAAGAATTTCGTGTAACAGACTGCCAGTATGGGCTCACCAGATTGGCTTGAGATACTTCCCCTCGACTAGAAACAGTGCCAGTGAACTCTGAGCAACCCCAAGAGTAGAGCCCGGGAGTCCTGCCCTGTCGAAAAGGAGAAGCCAATCTAGAGAAGGGGTTTTCAATCCCCTCATTCACATGGAAGGGGGATGGCTGGAGTTGGGGGCCCACCACCCTGGTTGGCCAGTTTGCAAGCCAGGAGGAGACTGCAGGAGGGGATAAAAGCAGCAGCAGACCTGGTGTGTGGGGGCTGCTGACAGTGACTCCGGGGAACAATGCAGGAGGTCTAAGAAGAGCTGGGGTGAGCTGACCCAGCAGAGCAGAGACCCCCTCTGAAGAGCCTCGAAGGCCCTGGAAGAAGCGGCAGTCGGCCGTGCCTCCAGCCCTGCAGCAGAGAGGGAGCAGCGGCTAGGGCTTGAGCAGAGAGCTGGTGCCCCAAGGCCTCCTTGCAGTGTGCTGGATGTGCCAGGTGTCCCGGAGGCTAGGGGTGGCAGTCAGCCCTCCACTCCACTGCGGAGAAGAAGCAGTGGCCAGGAGTGCAGGCGGCGTCCTTATCTGGAGCAGGGAGCTGGGCCAGTGAGTTGAGGAAACCCCTTACCTTACCCAGGGAAGTGGGACAGCAGCAGGCAAGGCACTGGGATCCTGAGAAGCAGCAGAGCGTCAGGACGAGGGTCCCTGGGAGCACGGGGCGCAGGCCAGCGCTCAGAGCGGGATTGGCGAGCCACGAGGCGTGTGGGGTGCCCAGCCAGTCATCTGGAGCAGAGATATAGAGCAACAACCCCTGGGAGCTGCCTGTGCTGCTGACCCTCTGCCACTGACTGCCTTAGAGGGGACTCAGTCCTGTCCCTTATTCTGCAGCTGATTGTCATCGGATGGGGTCTCTGAGCTTTGTGCTTGGGTCATGCCGATTGCTGCAGGAGCCTACTTTGTTGCTTGCCTGTTTGGTTGCCACGGAGGGTCACCCTTCAGCCTCTTTGGGGGGGTGAGGTTTGATACAATTTGATAGCTACAGACCAGAAGAGCTTAGCCTGTTGCAGCCTGTTGCTTATTGGGAAGCCTGTTGGAGTTGCAGGGAGTGACCACCGTACTTCCCTGTGGTAGCATCTCAGCAGTGACTGAAAGCTGCCAGTTACCCTACCTGTGGTTCTTGAGTCAAGGGTTGACTAATACATTCTGGTTTGTTTTGTGATTTTGGTTATGCCAGTTAAGTTCACTTGTAAATAACCTTTCCTATTATTCTTGTTTTGTAAATAAAGTGTAAATTGTGAAATCACTTAAGTGTTAGACCTTCTTCGGACCACGGGCTGCTCTGTAGGGCGTAGGGGCCTGCTGGAAAGTAAATTGGTGCTGGCCAGAAGCCCTGTCCCACTCTCACCACACCATCCCTGATATTGGGCAGGGGTGGCAACTATTGGGCCGCCACCCAGGTTACATTCACTTCAGTGCATATCATGTCTACTTGAACTTAAAGCCAAGTCAGAAAAGGGAAAAAGTATTCAGAAAGTGTATTTCCTTTTTTTTTGCCACTACCCAAGTAGGTAACTTGGAGGTATCAGGCTGCTTTATGTATACTATCATCTGAAATTATAGTCCCACTGAAAAAAAAATCAACAAAAACAGCCATTAGATCAGAGAGATGCTCTAACGGGTTTTGGTTGACAGAGCACAAGGATAGCAGCCAAGAGACCTTCATCTAATTCCCAGTTAGGTCATTTATTATTATTTATTTCTCACTAGAACATCATGATTAAAGAGGTAGCCGTAATTCTGATTATGTTAAAATTCAGTTACCCATTTAAACAAAAAAATAGGGTTGCTGATTCTAAACTAATCTCACAAACTGTTGGTATAGAAAGCAGCATTCTCTTGATTTCTGTCAATATTTTCAACAGAGAAAGGCATTTCTTCTTAGAGTTTGGAGGGAACAAGATAGTATTGCTGTCTGGATTTGCGACACTGGGGCTGAAGGTCACTATCATTTTTCACAAAGGCCCTGTAACATTTCAGATAGGTTTTAAGGGTTCACTCTCTAAGTTAAATTAGAATATACTGGGCATGTCTACTCATGTGCCCCACTGTGGTTGGTACTGTGCAGCCATTTAGTGCTTGCTAAAGCAAGTACTAAAATGCTAAAGCAAGTACTAAATGACTGCACGGTACCTGCCAGTACTGCGCAGTCCCAGCAGTGCATGGGTTGTTTCCAACCGTACTGCTCAGTTAGTGACCGCTGATGCTATGTGCCCACTGTGTGGGTATAATGACTGAAATCTATATCCATGTACTTGACAACCTAAAAAAATATTTTAACAATTGCATTCACTCTTGCAAAGAGTCTCTGACTGGTCACAAATAATTATATCCATATTTAAACCTAAGCTTTGGAGCATAGTTGCCTCTTACAGGCAGTTTTCCATTAAGTTAATTTCAAGGCTCTAAAGCCTGACATTTCTCAAGCTCCAAGTCACAATGTACACTTTCATAGCAATCTATAAAATGTATAAATAAGGTTGCTCTTAGAAACATGTGCTGCTTTTTTAAGTACATTATGCTCAATTTGAAAAATCCATCGCAGTAGAAAAAGCTTTGAATATACTGTAGAAAGTTCCTCACATGCTCAGTCTGCTGGAAAATAAATGAAACAGACCATGACTTTTGCTAATTGACTGCCCAACCAAAGTGCTGAAAGAGTAACTATGGAATTAAAGTGTTAAGTCTGCACTGCTGTGACCACATTACACATTGCATCAACTTTTCCAACTGAAACTTGCAAGCCAAATGTTAAGACTAGAGCACTTAGTTGATTCATTATGAATTTACTGGTTAAATGAAAATGTGTATCTAGCAGGGGTGAATTAGGACAATTAGTTAACCTGAAGTATTATGTAATCTTTCTTAGAACCTCTGTTTGCTTGATGCACCTCTTTAATAAGTGTTTTTCTTAGAAGACAATTTTCATGTGTATGTCTGTAGTTTAACAAGGAATTTTTCAGGTAGAGTAGTTCAAGCATACAATCTTTATACAGGTATCTGCAGGAAACACAATATGATAATACAAGTATACTGTTTGACTTAAAGGGGCAGTTCATTCCTGGTATACCTCAATTGACAGTAACTAGGAGTTATACCAGGATGATCTAGTCCAATGTGTCAAAAATAATCCTTATTCATTTGTTATTAGTCTGATTGTTAATATACATTTTATGGGCCATGTCATATTTTATCATTAGGGTCATATTTTTAAATGGTTGCACTTCAACTTCCCATTTATGCCAAAATATATCTGCAATTAGCTCCTATTGCACATGATAATGTCTAACTCTGATTTGTGGGTGCTATCTGGTAGTTCAGATATTTGAATTCTGTCATTTCTCCCTTTGCCCATTTTGTTATTGCAAACTTAATTTCTTTAAAAAGTGTTGTATCAATCTTTTAGTTGGTTTATTGGGTTAATTTGTCAACAATGATATCTGAGTTCTATGTTCTTAATTTTTTTAATTGCAATGTATATGCTTTGATAATATAGCTAGTGGTCAGTTAATGAACAAACTACATCATAAATTAAATTAGAAAATTGTACCATATGTTTTTCTCATGTAGGTTTCATGAAATCTGAATTTATGCAGATGAATTCTGTTGCACAGTGTTAAAACTTGTTTAGTACCTAAGCTTGAGCTAAGCAGTCTCTAAAAAGAAAGGAACACAGTCATTTGTAGCACAAATGGGCAAAAGTTTAAATTCATGAATGAATGATATAGTTGTGTCCTCTTGTCTTAGCCTTTCTATAATATCAAGTAAGTATAGCATTCTTCTGTTTCATGTTTTGAAACTTTTCTGGAGTCTTGATGATATCACTATAACTGCTGCCCAGATGGCTGCATTTCCTTGGTAGGTACGACAATACTGGTATGTTGAATGTCTATAAAGTATTTGAGAATTCTTAAAAAATGAAACAGAGGATACATTAAAATATGAAGCATGATAATAGATTACTACTTATTTATTATTTCTGCAGTTCCAAGGCTATATTTAAAGCCTTGCAAGTTTAATCACAGAATAATAGAAAATTCAGGCTGGAAGCGACCTCAGGAGGTCATCTAGTCTAGCCGCATGCTCAAAGCAGGGCCATCCCCAACAAGATCATCCCAGCCAAAGCTTTGTCTAGCTAGTCTTGAAAACTTCCAAGGAGAGAGCTTCCACCATCTCTCTGGGTAACATTTTCCAGTGTTTTACTACCCTCCTAGTGAGAAAATTCTTCCTGATATCTAACCTAAACTTCCCTTGCTGCAACTTGAGACCATTGCTCCTGGTTCTGTCATCTGCCACCACTGAGAACAGTCTAGCTCCATCCTCTTTTGAACTCCCCTTCAGGTAGTTGAAGGCTGCTATTAAATCCCCCCTCAGTCTTCTCGTCTCTAAACTAAATAAGCACAGTTCCCTTAGCCTGTCCTCATAAATCATGTGTCCCAGCCCTCTTACCATTTTTGTTGCTCTCCACTGGAATGTCTCCAATTTGTCCACATCCATTCTGAAGCGGACGTCCCAAAACAGAACACAATACTTCAGATGTGGCCTCACCAGTGTTGAACAGAGAGGAATAATCACTTCCCTTGACCTACTGGCAACACACCTACCAATACAGCCCAGTATGCTGTTAGCCTTCTTGACAACAAGAGCACACTGTTGGCTCATATTCAGCTCAATATCTACTGTAATCCTCTGGTCCTTTTCTGCAGAGCTGCTGCCCAGTCAGTCAGTCCCCAGTCTGAGACTGTTCTGTCCTAAGTGCAGAACTTTGCACTTGTCCTTGTTGAACCACATGAGATTTCCTTTTGGCGCCATCCTCCAATTGTCCTTCAATTCATTTCACTCTGAAAAATCTTTAAATCTGTGACTGTATAATGTTATATTAGAGTGGGGGTCAGCTGGATCCAGCCTATCAAGTGATAGGATTTAGCCCATGAAGCCCAAATGTCTGCAGCAATTCACCAGTGAGGGACTTCTGTTGCAATTCTGCAGGAGGCTGGCACTGTAGGGAAGTCGTGGGGAAGCAGCATGGGGTTGGGTGGAGGAAGAGAAGGCAATGTGCCAGTGGGGAAAGCAGTGTATAATGGCTCCAGCCAGGATGGAAGCAATGGTCTGCCTTCAGAGCTAACTCTGCTAAAGTAGCCCACTGCTCCAGGAGGTTGCAGATTATTTCTTTAATCGAAGAAATAAAGGCATTAATGATTCAGTGACTGGTAGCTGAATTCTGAAACAATACAAACTGCACACTTCTTTAATGTGAGGATGAAATGGTAGATTTTCCATTCTTTTGAATTCTTTATATGAATACTGAAAGAGTGGCTTCAGTTTACCCACAGATCACTGAGTATATGGGGGTTATTTTTCTGAAAATCTAATGCTTCATTTATCCAGGCGGTCATTCTTAATAATCATCAAGGTTCTTTCTAGTCTTAAAATCCATAACCTGGCAATTTAGGCCTTACTTTTGCATGAATAGAAACTGAGTATGTTGAGTACCTCACAGAATCAGACCTTCTGTCAAGTGTGTAGAATAGGGGTGACCAACCTGTGGTATATTTGGTATAGACAGCTGCCATATGTAGCACACAAATCCCTGGCACTCACTAAAGGGAGGCACCAGAAACGCACTAGGGAGACTCAAGCCTTCAACTGCTTAGAGCAGAGCAAGGAGAGAGCCGGGGCAGGACTCTGTAAGAAGAGTTGTTGAGCATCACTGCCAAGAGCAAGGTTAACCTTTCTCTGGCCCCGCTGCTGCCGCCAAATTCACAGCTTTGGATCCTCTCTCACCATATAAACCTGCAGTGGTTGCAGAGCCAAGGAAGGGTTAACCTGACTGTTGGTCATGACACTTACTTTTCTAGTAGGTTCCGGCCCCACTCTACTTCATGCAGCTACGGTCAGAGACTTCCCTTTTGATGCTTCTTGGGTCACACTCTTATCAGGCACGCTTCTAGAGGAGAGAGAGACTCAGAGCAGCACTTCAGGAGGGGCAGGTCTTAACTTGTAGCATGCCTGCCAAAGCTGGCCACCACTGGTGTAGAACACTGAGTAATGACCAAGTTTGGCCTTGGCTAGGAAACCAGGCTTAATACTCCTCTTCTGTTAAGCGTTATAAAATCTTTAATTAACACAAGTAGTTAAGATACCTTTAAATTTCTCATACACAAGTGCAACTGCAACAAACTGAATGCTTCATGACATACTGGAATAACAATTCAGTACACTCTCAAAGGGAAAACAATCACTGAAAAATCACTCCTTCCGATTAATGACATCATAGCTGAATGTCTCATATTTCAGGTCTATTCCCACTTCTCATTTGACATGTGGTAAAGTCATAGGCCTGAGATTAGGCTGCATATAGAAATTAGTACAGTTGTAAAGTCAAGTGAATATTTTGCACTAGTCTAACAAAAAAATTGTGAAATTGCTTTTGTAAGAACACTTTCACAGAGAATCTGAGAGTGCATCCAGACGAGCGCAGTCATGCAGTGTTCTCTGCACTGCAAGGGCACGCTGCCTGAGCATGTGCTGCACCGGGGGTTTTTTCCATGGGTTTTTCTGACCCCTAGATACCCAGGGGTCAAAAAAAAAAGGTGGAAAAAAACCCCAGCGCAACACAATTGGCCAGTGTGCACTGCTGAAAAGTGGACCCAGGCTGCCCAGAGCCATGCTGCAGCTGCCAGCCAGCTCCACATGGCAGAATTGCCACAGCTGCAGCCTCAAGTGTCCCCTAGGACCCCAGGTAAGGCAGCTGGGGCCAGCACAGTGCTGCCCTAGCCTTCTCTACCTTACCTGGGGCAACTTGCCACACATCAAACCGTGCGTGGCACAGGCATTCCTCAGAGACAAGTAGCAGTGATGCAAGGTGCACCGCCGCTACTTGCCCCAAGAAACCAAACGTCCACACACATATGGATGCTCCCTGATAGTTTATGTAATGAAGACCTGAGGCCTCCTTTAAGGACATTATATCACAATTTGAAAATAAGTGAAAGCGAAATAAATCACCAAGGCAGATAAAACTGGGAATTCTAAAAAGTTGAATGCAAAAATGCTGAGATATTGGCAACATCAGCAGCTAGTCCTAAAAACCTGAAAGCTGTTAATATGTATCTTCAGAAGATACTCTAAGTAGGATCTCAGGACTCCACGAGATTCATCTCAGGTCTGGGGAAACGTAGAGTTCAAGTAAATATAATACAACCTGGCAGGATTTGGAAAAGTTACAGATTTATAGATAAAGACAACCTGGTAGATATAATTTACTAGGATTTCAAAAGGTACAATAAGAAATTAATAAAGTTTCCAGTAACCTGAGTCCACTCGTCACAGTGCAGGGAAAGGAAAAATGGTTAAAAGATAAAAAAACAAAGAAATAATGAACAGGTGCTCCTCCAATTAAAGAGAAAACAATAGTAGGTTATGCCAGGTGCAAGCTTTAGGAATAGTGTTATCTGAAGAAAGAAGGGGATTGTTGCAATTTGCTGATATCAACAATCAGAATAAAAATATATATATATGAAAAGTGGGACTTATTAATTCCATCTAGAATTTCTTAACACTTCCTTGAAAGGGACTGAGCCATAGGACATAAGATGAAATTCATCTTGAGTGAAGACATGACAAAACGTATCTATTTTATAACAAAAGTAATAAATAAAACATCTCCGGTCTGCTGAGGGACTCTGAACTTCCTGTGTGCTCTGAGGACAAATAATACTGAGAATCACTATGAAGTGTCTGACCAGTATATATCAGCAGTTTCAGTAAGCAGATGGGTCACTTGGATGTAAAAAGGTACTAGCAAGAGTGTTTATCTATTGTGGCAGCACCTAGGGAATCTAGAGAGCAGTTATAGTCATGTTGTACTAGGCCCCGCACAAACAAAAAATGTAAAGGGATTAATAATACTGGATATTTATTGGCATTCCATATAACAATGGCATGAACATACCGAAAGTGTCCTGGTTTTATTGGCTCACTGGAGACTGAAACGGTGAAAGGTAAAGCAGATGACAGAAAAGTTTTTAATGGGATGGTGGTCTTGTGCACAATCGGTCTGCAACAACTTACTTTTAGTCTTAAAAATACTTAAAAGAAATTTGACTGAAATACAATTCTGCAGGACTGAATGAGAACTGATCGGTCCCTCCATTTTCTCCAATTTGCATGATATAAGACCAAGACGGAGAGTATTGAACTGAAAAGGCAATGCATTTCTGACAAGAAAAAGAAATATTTCTTTAGGCAGTGTGTAGTTAGACTGTAATTCACCACCACAGGAGGTCATTAAGAAATTGTGGTTAGATTTAGAAAAGGACTGGTTGGTTTTTGTTCATTAGTATGTAACCCAGGCGGTACTCCAAGTACCCGCTCTCCAATTGAAGAGATCAAAGCAGGTGCACAAGTGCTGTGGGAGGTGTAGGGACTCTCCTCCCTCTATAAAGCAGAGCCAGACTTAACCATATACCTTTTAATGAAAGAACAGTACTGGAAACATAACCGGCATAAATCAGGGGGTATAGGGGACACTACAATGCCCCAAGGGGGCAGGATTCAACAAAGGTTAGACACTTACAATCATTGACAAAAGACAGGGTTAACAAAATATAAAACACAAACATCAGACTAAACAATACTGGTTGGTGAAATATAAAAAGGCACAAAATACAAAATGTCAAATGACAAGGAAATATAGGGCCTAGGTACCTGGAGGGGAAGAAAGGGGGAAAACACAATGGCCCCTTTCCACTGCAAGAAGATTTGCTCTAAGTTAGCTTACTCACCCCAGCTGGGACTTGAACTTGTATCTCCCACATGATAGGTAAAAACAGCCATCAGTGGTAGCACTACTCCAAGCTACTAGGGGTCTTGACTTTCCTGGAGCCCCAGCCCTATGTCAAGCTTATTGGAGGAGCTGGAAGCAGGGCTGGGAACCTCTCAGGTCACTGCTCAGATCCTTGCTGGAGCTGGGGAGCCTCCCCTGCTGGCCACAACCTCTCGTAGGGGATCCTGGAGCCCAGCAGGAGCCTCTCCTGCCGGCCGCACGCCATGCTGCTCAAGGTCCAACTGCTGCCTGCAGGTCCCGCTCCTTCAGGTTCTTCTGGGGCAATTGCTCCCACCCCGCTGCCAGCTCTTTGAAGCTCCTTCCTTGGGGTCCCTCGCTGGTCTCCCTTGAGTCAGCTGCACTGCCCCTTTTATCCCCCTCCAGGTGACCCAAGGGGCCAATCAGGGGACACAGAAGGTGAGTCTCTGGGGCCTGATTGGTGAGGAAAGGGAATCCCAAGTCCTCCAATCATCTTTTGCCCTTTCAAAACCTCTGGGTTAAGTCATTGCCAGCTAGCCCATCACAAGTATTTGTAGCAAAGAAGTAAGTAACAATAAATCAGCGCCTTTGATATGGGGCATAGAGTGGGGGTAGAGTGCCAGAGAAAAAGGGAGGGGAAGCAGGTTGTAGGAACTAGGTCAATCTTACCTGCCCTAAGGACTCAAAGGGTGTGTCTACATGAGACACTGGCTGCACAGTTGTTACTGCACAGTCATTTAGTACTTGCATGCCCAAGTACTAAGTAGCCAGCACCATACCTACACCCCTGGTGGCCCCGGGTGAACTTTTAGTTCCCAGAGGGAAGCAGGGTAGAATTCCAGTGTCCCCTTGGAACTGTTGCCTGGAGCTGGTCCCCTGATCAGCTCCCTCCTAGTTACACTACTGATTTGTAGCTGCTCAAGCTAATCCTATTAAATGTATGCTCAGACCTTCTGGTTTGGGGCATAAGTATTATGGTATAAATTTCCCCCCATGTTTAGCTCTTCATAATGCTAAGGAATGGCAGTTGAGTCAGACTCTAAACCTACTGAGATGTGTGTCCCTCTGCAAATCTGGTACCTTCTTACCACCTTTAAGATATGTATTTGGGGCCAAAGTATCTCTGAATTGTTGAGAGAGTCTGGGATTGCTCTAATTTAAATTTGTGACTCAGCATATCTGAATAACTGGAACAGCTCAGAGCAAGGTTCAGTGTTTAATATGTCACTGCAGAGGAAAGGGATATCATTTTGTGTGGCAATGACAAGCACTTGCCGGTTGTCTTGCAAAGTCTAAGCGTCATCATCCAATGTAAAATATTCCAGTTCCAACTACTAGTGCTCAAGTGTTCCTATTTTCCCTTAAAGGAAGATTCCCCACAAGATCCAGAGGTAGCAAAGGCAGTACATTTTCCCTTGATGCAGAGGATCAAGAATCAGCCTATGTCAGGAATAAGGCACTAGATCTTTAATCTAATTGTTCCTATTTTCCTGCCATGTAATTCCATGAAGTAATAATGACATAGAAATGTTTTGCTGCTGTGTTTGGTGATAGTTGGACCTTTCCATGTCCCTAGAAACTTTTTGCTTTTTGATCAACTTATTCATTTTTGATCAGCTTAATCCTTATTCATTTAACTTCATCAACTCATTGTGATGGCTCCATGTTCTTGTTCCACCTTCTAAATCTCATTAAAAGGCAATTTAAAAAACATAAACTTGTAATTGCCACATAGGTGTTATCTAATCACAAATAGAAGGGAAAATATCTGTGAGACAGACATTGAACAACTGATCCATGGAAAAACCTTTGTCTAGAAAGTTCAGGTTACACAAAAATAACTAAGGAGTCTGAAGAAAAGTGGATCAAGCTGTTTGGGCAGTCTTAGCCAACCAGCCTGAACCTAATGTTTCTTTCAGCATTGTGTGTCGCAAATCCATCTCTTATTGGTATCTATATAAAGCATTTTTACCATAATACCAAACAATTTTGTGTTTGTTCTGTATAATAATTTTCATGCTTTTACCTATTATGTTCTCGAAGGCAGGGTTTTTACGCTCCAGCATTGTGTTAACTTATGACACCACAAAAATTATAAGTAACAATAATAATAATCAGAGGTAGAAAATAAATCCTGCTTTCAGTGAGGATCAGACTGACAGAACAGAGAAATTCTTGCCTAAACAGAGGTTTTTCTCAAGGAACCGTGATCGTTAAATCTCTTTGAACTTGCATGAAACTAAAATTGAGGAAGTGATTTTGTGGCATAGTTCAGTGTAAACAGTGTTTCTATTTCTTAAAAGTGTATATGTTCCTAATGATTCTGCAAGCCTATCAGGCCCATAATATAACTGCTTTGTCAACTGTTCATTGTGTAGCAGTGCTAAATGATGGCTATATTTCCTATATATAAATCAGATATAGCGCAAATTAGCTTAAACAAACCGAATAAACTGCTTAGAACTTAGTCATACTCGTCCCAGGTTTCTTACACCTCCATAGCATGTTGACTAAATACCTGCTAATTCTAAGCCTGTAACAAGGCATGTGAGATGTCTCGTGACATGTTTTAAAATTAGGGTAAATAAGTTAGTTTTTGATGCTGGGATTAAAATCCTGATCCTGGGCCATGAGGAGATTGAATCATTTTGGGGGAAGAGGGATTGCACTGCAACTAAACCTTTAATATCCATTTTTCTCTTTTTATGCAACAAAGTGAAAATGGAGGAAGCACTAATAAAAAATCAGGAAGTACCTAACACTAAGAGTAGGCTGTTATCCTCTGAGGACCAGGTGTGGAATTCTAACCTGGAAAAAGTGGGCTATTTATAAAGGACTGGTCCCATTTTGCAGACAGTATTAAAATGTCAGTCTGTCCCAGGGGAGCTGGGGTGGCAGGAGGGCCCCAGGCCAAAAGAGAGCCCCACTTACCTCTCGCAGAGCCCGAAGAGCCGGAGGAGATGCGCGCGGCGAAACCACCAGTGAGGGTGATTAGCCACGCGTATATCCAGCTGCGGTCAAGCAGCGTGGGCGGGAGACGCCGCCCAGGAGAAATAAGAAGCGGCCCCGACGATGCAGTGGGGTGGCTGATGAGTGGAGGCTGGAGAGGAGAGCCCTCACACGGAGGGGATCAGCCACCAACGCCTGGCAGCGTGGAAAGCCGGGGGAGGAGCCAGGAGAGGCTCCGACGGAGTCAGCAGCGACGTCAACAGCAGAGCCGGCAGGGAAGCCGGCTGTAACACCGGTGGCAGAGCCGGTTGGAAAGCTGGCAGCGACGTCAGCCGCAGAGGCGGCAGTAAAGCTGTGAGCAATGCTGATCAGGGATTTACCAGCCGCACCTGCAGCAGAACCAGCAGCAGCACCGGTAGAGGAACCGGAGGCAGGAGCCGAGAGAGCAGCGTCGGGGCAAGCTGGCGCTGAGACCTAGGCATGAGCCTGTACGAGAGCCTCGGAGAAGAGGTAACAAAAGGGCGTGCCCAACGGGGCCCCATCGAGCCACATCGGAGGGTGGCCGAAGACCCGAACTGGGGTTGGATAGTGGACCTTCGTGGCCCATAGCGGCCTTAGGAAGAGGCGGGGACTTAACACCTCAGTGGGGTGAGACGCCAGGGCGGTGGAACCCGAGCCCAGGGCAATCCACGTGGCCCAGAGGCCAGAGGCACCCCTTTGGGCTTCCTGGCCCAGTAGTATAGGGACCTTAGTTATCACGGTGGTGGGATAGGCACGTCATGTCACAGGGTGCTTAGTATAGGGCGATAGGGAGTCCTATTGGAGGGACCAGGCCGGAGGACCTTGGGGACCTTACACCAGGCCCGAAGACTCAGGCACACGGCTGGCAAGCCATAGGCAGAGGTTGGGGAAAAGCTGAGGACACCAAAGGGGCCCGAAGATCGGCAGCCCAAGGTGGCGAGTGGCCGGGGTGTAGGGGAGGTCGGAGCCCCGTGAGTGCCCGCCTGGCGGCGCGACAACCCTGGAGGCTGCCCCAAAGGGGAACCCCTCCACTGAAGCAACATCCCAAGTCGTGGCAGGCGAGTTAAGGGGACCCCCTGACGTCAGCAGGGGTAGCCTGTGGGGTCCACCCGCAAGCCCAGGACAGACACAATCTTTAGTCCGGGCTAAGGCTGCATGGGAGTGCTTAATCAAACGGAGGCGGGCACACAGTCAATAGTCCATCCCAAGTTTAGGACCCATAACTAGTATGCTTAAGGCAATCCACTTTCTCGGAGTGATATAGCTAGCATTATGTCTGGTGCCTTGATTTCCCATCTTGAATTACTAGGTGCCTGTTTATGGCTGGGTTTACTGGGAGGATGACCTTGGGCACATGTCCATGGAAACTCTCACTGAGTCAGCAGTGAGATGCTTTAACTGCTTTGCCATTGTAATCCTCTTGCAGGTAGCATAGCTCAACACAAATATTTCTCTGACTTGTTCAGAGAGCCAGCATCAGACTGAGTCTTGGGTTTGCCATATGAGAACTGAATTCTATTCAGTGAAAGACCCCATAATTAGCACCAGTCAGTATAAGAAGTGTAAGAGCTTAGAACTTATGCCATCCTGGTTCCCATTTCAGCGCACCTACATTTAGTTCAAAGGGTTTTGATAGAGAATGCAGCATGGCTGTCCCTCCTTGAATTTCTGCCCTGGGTATTGACTGCTAAACCAAGATGCTGGTTCAGTGCATGTGCAGCACCAGTAGACTCTGTGTGGATACCTTTAAGAGTGTTATGTGTAAGTTATTACATTGGCCCCAGGATTGCAGGAGGGAAGAGCAGATCAGTAGGCTAAGGTTTTCTAAATAAACAAGCTTTAGCATTTTAAAAGTTTAACTCCTTGGTCTTTTGAGAATAACACAGACTCTTGGGGAAATTTTGGTAGAGACACAAAAACAAGCTGTGTTGTGTGAAACAGACAGAAAGGGTTAGTTCATGACATCTGATAACTTAGCCAAATCTGCATAGATTTACACGGTGATCACAACAGGCATCTCCTTGACTCCGAGATAATCCTACTGCCAAATTTCAAAGTTGATTTGCAAATCATGGAGGTACTGAAGGTCTTCAAACAAAGGTTTCAACATTTTTCCTAACAGAAAGTATTAAACATCCTAAATATAGTGGGACCAGATAGGATGTAACTATTTACCCAAGTGCATCATAGGGAGTCTTACACTGTAAAGTTGGCAGTCGTTTCCTGTATGTAGAATACGTGACAGATACTGCACACTACTGTGTTGCAAAAACAAATGACAATCAAATAATAACTGGTTGATCAAAAGAGCTATAAGAAACCTGGTGGGATCCTCCCATGACTGGGCAGTGGGCATTCAGGGATACACACTATATAGAAGGGACAGGACTGGGAGGAAAGGCAGGGCGGGGGGGGAGGGTGTCACCCTCTAAGTCAAAGAGCAACTCACACCGTCAAGAATTAGCTTTGGAGCAGAGGAAGGTCAGGCAGAGGCACTATGGGTCAAACTTCAAGGGGGGCAAGGTGAAAGGGATCTTACGGTGGGTGTCTACTATAGACCACCCTGCCAAGTGGTTGAGCTAAACCAGATTTTCTCAGTACAGCTTATGGAGGCAGTTGGGTCTAGGGATGTCATTGTCACGGGGGATCTAAACTAAGCCAGATACCTGCTGGGAGGAGCAGTCAGCCAGGTCTGACCATTCGCGTAGGTTCCTAGCTGAAATACAGGACCTCCACCTTATCCAAGAGGTGCACAGCCCCACTAGGGGAGATGCCTTGCTGGACCTGGTCTTGGCCACTGGGGATGACCTGGTGAGGGGACTGCAGGTCCTTGATCACCTGGGTGACAGTGATCATTGCCTGCTGGAATTCACCATCCAGCGCAGGGTGTTGAGGGCTTATACCAAGACTAAAGCCCCTGACTTCAGAAGGGCCAACTTCAATGAATTTAGGAGATTAGTGGGGGAGGCACTGAGGGCCCAAAAGAAGAGGATATGGGAATCCACGAGGGATGGTCGTACCTTAAGGGGACAATCCTCCAGGCTCAGAGTGTGACAGTCCCCGAAAGAAGGAAGTGGGGTAAGAGTGCTCTGAAACCCCCCTGGCTCAGCAAAGGCATTAAAGAATGCCTGAGGGCCAAAAGGGAGGCTTATACCCGGTGGAAGAGAGGGACCACCACCAAGGAGGAATACTCCTCCTTGGCCCGTGAGTGTAGAAGGGCCATTAGGAAGGCCAAGGCGGGGGTGGAGCTCAAGCTAGC
>NW_005842785.1:702341-702908 GCF_000455745.1 Alligator sinensis | reverse complement strand
CCCTGTTAGACTCAAATGGTAATCTTGTGGCTATACCAGACGAGAAAGCCAAAATTTTTAACAAGTTCTTTGCCTCTGTTTTCTTGGACAGGGACCAGGACAGCTCTCCCCCACAGGTAGGGGCAATCTTGGGAATAGCACTGCCAGGCCTCAGGTCTGTGCAGAAATAGTTAGGGATCTTCTGGAAGGGCTGGATGTTTTTAAATTTTGCGGGCCCTGATGCCCTCCACCCACGGGTGTTCAGAGAGCTAGCAGGGGTCATTGCTGTGCCCTTGGCCCGGCTATACAAGCAATCATGGTCCACGGGCCAGGTGCCCAGAGATTGGAAACTAGCTAATGTGGTCCCCATTTATAAGAAAGGGAGAAAGGAGGACCCAGGAAACTATAGGCCCATAAGCCTCACATTGGTCTTGGGGAAAATCCTTGAAAAAATTATCAAGGATCACATCTGTGAGGGGCCAGCAGGGAAGATCAGGCCCAGGGGAAATCAACATGGGTTCATCAAAGGCAGGGACTGCCAGACCAACCTGATGGCCTTTTATGACCAGGTAACTAAATCCCTGGATG
>NW_005842785.1:670430-702256 GCF_000455745.1 Alligator sinensis | reverse complement strand
TGTCGTGTACCCCATTGTCATTAATAAATTGAGCAACTGTGGCATTGATGCCTACACAGTTGGATGGGTCAGAAACTGGCTGATGGGGCGCACCCAGAGAGTGGTGGTGGACGGGTTGTATTTGACCTGGCGGGATGTGAATAGTGGGGTCCCCCAGGGCTCGGTCCTGGGGCCTACACTGTTCAACATCTTCATCAGCAACTTGGACAAGGGGGTGGAAAACACATTGTCCAAGTTTAACAGTGACACCAAGATATGGGGAGAGGCAGGCACCCTCGAAGGGAGAGAGAAGCTGCAATTAGATTTAGACAGACTACAGAAGTGGGCAGATGGTAATAGGATGGGCTTCAATGTAGATAAATGCAGGGTGCTGCACCTTGGGAGAAGGAATCCACACCATACATACAGCCTGGGGAGCTCCCCGCTTGAGAGCACAGAGGCGGAAAGGGATCTTGGAGTCATTATTGACTCCAAGATGAACATGAGCCGCCAATGCCAGACCCCAGCCAGCAAAGCCAACTGTACCTTGTCGTGCATCCAAAGATACACCTCAAGCCAGTCCAGAGAGGTGATACGCCCCCTCTATGCAACATTGGTCTGGCCTCAATTGGAATAATGCGTCCAGTTCTGGGCACCGCACTTTAAGAGGATGTGGCCTGCCTTGAGAGGGTCCAGAGGAGGGCCACCCGCTTGGTTGGAGGGCAACAGGGCAGGCCCTATGAGGAGAGGCTGAGGGACCTGAACCTGTTCAGCCTCAGCAAACAGAGGCTGAGGGGGGGTTTGGTGGCTGCCTACAAATTTATTAGGGGAGATCAGCAGCAAATAGGAAGGGTCCTATTCCCCCTAGCGGCACCTGGGGTGACGAGGAACAATGGCCAGAAGCTGCTGGAGAATAGGTTCAGATTAGAGATTAGGAGGCACTATTTCACTGTTAGGGTGGCTAGGATCTGGAACCAACTTCCTAGGGAAGTGGTCCTCGCTCCTACCTTGGGTAAATTCAAAAAGAGGTTGGATGAACACCTGTCTGGGGTCATGTGATCCCAGTGTGTGCTCCGGCCAGTGGTGGGAGGTTAAACTAGATAATCTATTTAGGTCCCTTCTGACCCCAAATTATTATGAAACTATGAAACAATATCACACATGTCTGTAGGCATTAGTAGGAAGAGGGGATACAAGGATAGAAATGTTGACAATTGTATAAGTCTTAGGGGTGAAACTCTGAGTTCAAGGGATGCTTCTGCCCATATACAGTTAAAAGTGAGCAGACTGGGCAATGCAGCAAAGAGGGGGTGGAAGGCTGAAGTATAAAGGAATCCATTTAAGTTGATATTTCAGGGTTCTGTTTAAGGAAAGTGATCCTGCTTTTTTATTTTTAATCAGTGTCTCTTACAGCAGTTATTGTGTTCCCTATCTTCCCACTGAACTGAAAGGATGGGTTTCAGTTTATCACGGCAGGAGACAAGCAGTCTGGAAGCCAAGCAGTAGGATATCTTTGGCATTGTTTGACAATTCCAATCAGAACAAAAAAGTTCTCCTGCTGGTTAGAAAGATGGGTTCAACAACCATATAACCAAAACTAGTTAATAGACCATTGGCCAAATGAATTCCTGGCATAGAGTTGTTTACTTCAGTGAGATAAGAACAAGGATGAATTTGACACCAAATGTCTGACAGCCAGAGCAATATTGGCCTGATTTGCAGAAATACCCACAGTTTCCATTGGCTTCAACTGGAGCTGTAGTCACTCAGCACTTCTGAAAAGTCCAACCAATAATATGTTTTCTGATGATTAGATGTTAGTTTCCCAAATCCCAAAGAATGCATCTTTTAAAAAAATAATTAGTTTGCTTCCTTTCAAATATACCTGAGAGAGGGTTGGGTACAGTAGTTTGTATTTGTGGAGAGACAGATCTTGTGCTTGCTGTGGTCATTTTTTAAAACAAATGAACAAACAGGAAAAAAGCAAAATAGTATTTAATTAGCAAGGTCTCCATATGCATTCACTTTATGGATATGCACTGAATACTTTTGTGAGCAAAGAAAGGTGCTGCACCCATAAATTAATTTGTCTCAAGTACATGCATGCTTGCCAGCTTTTGTGGCCAGAGGCAAAGCATATTTACTTGTCTTAAGCCAAATATTCATTATGCTTTCTAACCCCAGAGTGGGGTGCCATTCCTACCTTAGTGTTTTTTATTAGAGCCTTTATGGTATATTTCAATTATACTACACGCACTTCTCTGAATTAAAAGGAGACATTTGCATCTGTTGAACAGACTTACACAGCACAGTAGCAGACAGGTATACAAAATCAAGGGAATAAAAGGATGTAGTCATGTAAGCTACAAGTATATATATCAGTCCCAGGGATAGTGCTCTTGGTAAAAATGGCTGAATATCATATTTTCCATTTATTGTAACTAAACCAAGCCTATATTTCCGGCATGTCTAGTGCACAATAGATTGTTCATGTATTAATAACTAGCCAATTGCCCATCAAGAATTATGGGGGGGCAGATGGGGATGGAGCACCAGCACCCAACACCCACGCCTCTGCTTCCTCCCAGGAATGGGGTGGGGGGAAGGTTGCACACGACCTCCGTCACCACCACCCACGGGCCTGCGCTGCTACTGCTGTGCATCCAGCCACAAGCAACACCCCCACTCTGCATCCAGCCCTGTGCACTCCCCCCACTGCTCTGCATGTGGCCTTGTGCCCCCCGCTGCTCTGCTCCACCATAATTACAGCGCATTAATACATATGTAGACATGTCCAGTATATTTCTCCTTTGTTCTAAAATCACCATGTTTAAGAGCTCCAGTTTATACTGGGTGCATCTACACAAGATGCTTAATGGCCTTTGGACTAATTCTACTACACATCAGTACAGCTGGCAAAAACCATGCTAATGTGCAATAGATTAGTCCAATGAGCATTAAGTATCACAAAAAAGCATTAGTTTGTGCTAATGCTCGGTAGCACCAATTACGTATTATTACAGGTACTAAATGTGTAGATGTGCCCTCTATAAACTCCACCAGAGCCACATGTAGTATCCTGGAGAGGTATATGAGGCTCTAGAACCACAGACTGAGGATCACTGAGACACCTTGTTGGACCTGGTGCTGGCCACAGGCGATGACCTTGTGAGGGGGCTGCGGGTGCTCAACCACCTGGGTGACAGCGATCATCGCCTGCTGGAATTCACCATCCACCGCAAGGTGGCAAAAGCCTGCATCAAGGCAGCAGCCCTGGACTTCAGGAGGGTGGACTTCAATGAGGTAAGGAGAATAGTTGGGGAGGTACTGAGGTCCCGGAGGGGAGGGGAGTCGGGTGTCCAAGAAGAGTGGTCGTTCCTTAAGGAGATGATCCTCCAAACCCAAAGGGAGGTAATCCCAACAAGGATCAAAGGAGGCAAGAGGGCACAAAAGCCCCCATGGCTCACCAAAAGCATACGGGAACGTTTCCTAGCTAAAAGAGGGCGTACACCCAATGGAAGGGAGGGGCCATCACCAGGGAGGACTATACCTCTGTAGCTCCGGAAGGCCAGGGCAAAGATGGCCAGTTCAGGGGCGGTCAGGAAGGCCAAGGCGGAGATGGAACTGGGACTAGCAACCTGGATCAAGGACAACAAGAAGTCCTTTTTTAAATACATAGCGGGCAAAAAGAAGGTGCCGCGTAATGTGGGGCCTCTGCAAGACACGCTAGGAGATCTGGTCATCACACCAGACAACAAAGCTAACCTATTTAACAATTTCTTTGCCTCCATTTTCCTGAGCAAGGACCGGATCAGCCCACCCGCTGGGACCCCCTCAGGCCCCAGGGGAGGCGCACCCAGGCATAGGGTCAGTGAGGATCTAGTCAGGGAACTTCTGGAGGGACTGGACGTATTTAAATCAGCTGGTCCTGATGATCTCCACCCCAGAGTGCTGAGGGAATTAGCAGAGGTCATTGTGGGACCCATGGCATGGCTTTACAAGCATTCGTGGTGCTCTGGTGTGGTGCCAGAGGACTGGAAAAGGGCCAATGTGGTCCCCATCTTCAAAAATGGAAGGAAGGAGGACTCAGGAAACTATAGGCCAGCAGTCTTACCTCGGTCCTGGGGAAGCTTTTTGAGAGAATTATCCTGGCGCATGTCCACGAGGGGCCAACAGGGGAGGTTATGCTGAGGGGCAACCAGCATGGGTTCATTAGAGGCAGGTCCTGTCAGACCAACCTAGTGGCCTTCTATGACCAGGTCACAAAATCCTTAGACGCAGGGGTAGCAGTGGATGTAGTCTTTCTGGACTTTAGGAAGGCCTTCGACACTGTCTCCCACCCCATTCTCATTAAAAAACTAGGGGACTGTGGCATCGACACCTACACAGTCAAATGGGTCTCTAACTGGCTGGAGGGCCACACCCAGAGAGTGGTGGTGAATGGGTCATTTTCAGCCTGGAGGGATGTGGGCAGTGGGGTCCCCCAGGGCTTGGTCCTTGGGCCCACGCTGTTCAACAGAAGAACCAGCAGCATACCTACAGGCTGGGGAACTCTCTTCTCGTCAGTTCAGAGGCAGAAAAGGATCTTGGAGTCATTATTGATGCCAAAATGAACATGGGCCAACAGTGTGGGGACGTGGTTAGGAAGGCCAATCGCACCTTGTCATGCATCCACAGATGCATCTTAAGCAGGTCCAAGGAGGTGATCCTCCCCCTCTATGTAGCACTGGTCAGGCCGCAGTTGGAGTACTGCATCCAGTTCTGGGCACTGCACTTCAGGAGGGATGTGGACAACTTGGAGCGGGTCCAGAGGAGGGCCACTCACATGATCAGGGGTCAGCAGGGCTGGCCCTATGAGGAGAGGCTGAACCTGGTCAGCCTCCACAAGAGAAGGCTGAGGGGGGATCTAGTGGTCATTTACAAACTAGTCAGAGGGGACCAGCAGGCATTGGAGAAGTCCCTGTTCCCCGAGCACTGCCAGGAGTGACTAGAAATAACAGTCACAAGCTGGCAGAGGGTAGATTCAAACTAGACATCAGGAAGCGCTACTTCACAGTCAGGGCATCTAGGATCTGGAACCAACTTCCAAGTGAAGTGGTGCTGGCTTCTACCCTGGGGGTCTTTAAGAGGATGTTAGACGAACACCTTGCTGGTGTCGTTTGACCCCAGTACTTGTTCCTGCCATGGCAGTGGGTCAGACTTGATGATCTGCTCAGCTCCCTTCCAACCCTACCAACTGTGAAACTATGAAACTATGAAACTTTGTAGGAGAGGGCCACCATTTATTTATGGAGAATAGGAAAGGACTTAGGGCCTGGTCCAAAGCTCACATAAATCAGTCTTCCCACTTCAGTGGTCTTTAGGTCAAGTCATTGAATAAAAGAAAAATGTCAAATTTAAGTAATGGAAGGGTGGAGGGATTGAAACACCCAATGAGACATGTTTAATTCAGGTCTGATTCCTTGTCTCATGGAAATGAAAACCCCCTTTTTCAAAGACCTTACGTGGAATAAGAAATAAGGAGTCTGGGTTTTGATTAGAAATGAATGGATTACTGTGAAGAAAATAGCATCAATTTGTGAAGATTTGGATTGAATTGAAACTGAAAGGGTTCTTTTATAGGCTTAATATATTTGTTCAGTCTTCTGGGATTTTTTAATTTATTTGTAATTCTAAACTTCTCTGCTTGATAAAACGGTTTTATCAAGAAAGATACCAAAATACCACAAAAAGGTTATTCTTAGATCATTTCTGTTGCAACTGAAAACATGAATATCTAGAAATCATTTATTTTTTCAATATTGCTGGGCTGATTTTTTAGATCACAGAGGCTCCTAAACTTTCAGATACATATCCAGACTTATCTGAAAAATGGGGGCTTGCCCAACCTGAACCTACAATATGAACTATTCAGGGGTACCCATCACTAGCTCAGATGCTCAGACAGGCTTTTATCACCTTACAATACAGGTACTCCTCACTTAACATCATCCTGTTAACATTGTTTCATTATTACATCGCTGATCTATTAGAGAACATACTCATTTAAAGTTGTGCAATGTTCAGTTATCATGTTGTTTGGCCGCCACCTGCTAGTAGGTAACTACTGTGACATATAATTGGATTCACTTAACATCATTTTGCTTAAAGTTGCATTTTTCAAGAATGTAACTTGATGTTAAGTGAGGAGTAGCTGTATATAATAAAAAATACTTATGGTTCCTCTAATGATTCTTATTCAAAAGATAATACTTTTTTAATTTTGAGTCCGATCCTTCAAACCTCTCCCTAGATTACTAAGCATTATTTAACCAGATGGTTAGATCAGTTGTGTAAAAATGGTTGGGGAGTGGGGCATGAGACCCAGGTGCTGCCCAAGAGAGGTGTTGTTAGACTGGATCTAGAGGAGCATCCTCCCATTCCTCCACTTCCCCCTCCCTCCTGCACCCTGCAATATTTTTGGTTCCAGCTCTTGCTCTGGCTCCAACAGTAGAAAGAGGACAGAGAAGCTGCAGCAGCAGAGTGTGACTAGAGGTTCTCTACTGCTGAGGGAGATGTCATTTTCTTTTTTACCACCAAAAGGAGGTGCTTTTTGGCTGCTCAATATGCACATCAGCAGCAAATGATATCTCCCCCAGTAGTAGCAACCTCTGGCCACTGAACCATGCACAACAGCTTCCCAGGTGTAGTACTGGCCAGTGATATCTCTGGGTTTAATTGAAACCATCTGTAATCCTATCGAAGGGACTACTGCATATATAACTGGTTTCTATTCCTGTGAGTAAGGCTTTGCAAGCATGGATACTATATTTTAAAAACTGCAGTAGGATTAATGTGGTCCTAGGAAAGTCTTAAATAGTAAATGTTGCATAGCTAAAGTACTATATAAATTTCATAGACATTAGGGCTGAAAGGGACCTCAGAAGATCATCGAGTCCAGCCCCCTGCCCCAGGGGCAGGAAGTCAGCTGGGGTCATAGGATCCCAGCAAGATAAACATCCAATTGTCTCTTGAAGGCATTCAGAGTAAGTGCTTGAACCACCTCCGGCAGCAGTCTATTCCAAACCTTGGGGGCTCAGACAGTAAAGAAGGTCTTCCTTATGTCCAGCCTGAAATGGTCATGGAGGAGTTTGTGACCATTCGACCTTGTCATCCCTTGAGGCGCTCTGGTGAACAGATGTTTCTCCAGGTCCTGGTGAGCACCCCTAATAAACTTATAGGTGGCCACCAGATCACCCCTGAGCCTGTGCTTTTCCAGGCTGAAGAGTCCCATAGCTCTCAGCCTTTCATCATACGGACTGCTTTCTTGACCCTTGATCATGCGTGTGGCTCTTCTCTGCACTCTCTCAAGCTTCTCCACATCCTTTTTGAATTATGGATCCCAAAACTGAATGCAGTACTTCAACTGCGGCCTCACCAAGGCCGAGTACAATGGGAGAACGACGTTCCAGGATTTGATTGAGAAGTATCTATGGATGCAAGCCAGCATTTTGCTTGCTTTACTAGCTGCAGCATCACATTGAAGGCTCATGTTCATCTTGTGGTTAATCATGACTCCCAAGTCCCTTTCATCCATAGTGCTAGCCAGCATAGTACTGCCAAGCCTATAAGCATGCTGCAGGTTTTTCTTCCCTGGGTGGAGAACCTTGTATTTTCCGGTGTTAAACACCATCAGGTTCTCATCCACCCATTTCCTGAGCCTGTCAAGATCTGCCTGGATCACCGTCCTGTCCTCAGGTGTGGACGCTTTACCCGAGTTTGGTGTCGTTGGCGAACTTGGCCAGTCCACTTCTGATACCAATGTCCACATCATTAATGAAGGCCCAAGGACAGAGCTTTGAGGGACCCCACTGGTCACAGGGCACTACGACAATTGACTTCGGTCAACCACCACCCTCTAGGTCTGACCATGGAGCCAATTCCCCAGCCAGCAAATCATGGTGAGGCCAAGGTCACAGTTGGCCAGTTTTGCCAAGAGGTGATCATGGGATACCAGATCAAAGGCTTTTATTAAAGTCAAGATATACAACATCAGTCTATTCTCCCTTGGCCAGGTGATAGATCACTTGGTCGTAAAAGCAAATAAGATTGGTTAAGCATGACCCACCCACAACAAGCCCGTGCTGGCTATCCCTCAGGATGCTGCCATCAGCCAGTCTGTTACGAATGGCCTCTTTGATAATCTTTTCTAAGACCTTCCCTGGGATAGAGGTCAGGCTGATGGGCCTGTAGTTTGCTGGATCCACTTTCCTCCCTTTCTTGAAGATAGGCACCATATTGGCCTTCTTCCAATCTTCAGGCACTTCACCAGACCGCCAGGAGCTCTCAAAGATCTGTGCCAGGGGCTTAACTATGATGCTAGCCAGTTCCTTGAGTATCCTGGGGTGTAAACTGTCAGGGCCAGCTGACTTGAAGGTATCCAGCCTCTCAGTGTTCCTTCACGAGGTCAGCATTGATAGAGGGTAAGTAATCACCCCCACACGCACCTCCCTGTCCCATAATGGGCAAGGACATCCTGTGGGACTGGTGAAAGACTGATGCAAAGTACCCATTTAGCAAGTTGGCTTTTTCCTGGGCATCGGTCATCAGTTGTCCCATCTGGTTTAGCAGGGTTCCAATGTCACCCTTGCTTTTCCCCCGGCTCCCCACATATCTAAAAAAGGACTTTTTATTGTCCTTGATACTTGTAGCTAGTTGGAGTTCTGTTGCAGCCTTGGCTTTCCTGGTTCACTCCCTGAAGGTCCGGACCAGTGCAGAGTATTCCTCCTTGGAGGTGGATCCAGTCCTTCATCCTTTGTAGGTCTGTCTTTTTAGATGCAGGAGGTCCGCTAGTTCCTTGTTGAGCTGCTGTGCCCTCTTGCTGCCTTTCCTCCGAGATGGAATAGACTTTGCTTGCTCATCCAGGATCACTCCTTTGAGGAGAAACCACTCATCCTGAACTCCCCTCCCCTTTGGGCTGAGGCTCTTTACGGCTTGTAAAAGTCAGCTTTCCTGAAGTTGAGGACTTTTGTATTTCTGACTGGCAGATGGTGAAGGTGATCAGCTCATCATCACTGTCACCCAACTTCCCTTCGATCGTTCCCTTCGATATGTTCTTATAAGTCATCAGTCACTAAAAATAGTATTAATAATGATAATATTATCTCCACTGCGACCACAGTCATCACCTACCACAATGAAAACATCAGAATCCATGGATCCTACACTTGTATTACAGAATGCAATGTATTTCAACCAGTGTACCAGAGCCATCAAGGAAACTAAGCTGATAAAACTAAACAAAACCCTATGCTTCAGAATGAACTTTCACTGGAAAACAATAAAGGACAGATACACAAGAATGAGTAGAACACCTTCTTACAGAACACCCACTTACTTCCTGACCTCACTGTCCTTGTGTCCAAGGGAACTTTACACAACACTTTCAGAAGACGATGCTGGAAACAAAAAATCATAACTTTACTACCAGACACCAAAAACTAGGGACTAAACACAGACCTTGACTTTATGGTACATTACAATCCACCTGCAGTCTCTGCTAATCTTTCTGTACTTGATAGGTGATAATCACAACCCTTTTCCCTCTTCAAGAGTCTTGATTTTCCACTAATCAGGTTACCCTTTCTATTGTACTTCTCTTGTCTAGTAGCTAGACTTATAATGTGTCTTGGCTCCTACCTGACAACCCTCCTCCATTCCTTAGTAGTCTGTTTTTACTTATATATGGTGTTATACACATGCCATCAGCTATTCTATCTGCTACTTTGCTCAGTCTATGCCTGCTTCTTTCCCAGACCTGAGGAAGAGTAGCTTGGGCCCAAAGGCTTATCCAAAATCTCTCCCAACTATGCAATTGGTCCAATAACATCTTTGCTACACTCATTATTAAGCATAGAAAGGTTATTTTTTGTATAAATTCTGATGTAACCAGTACAATACACTGCATTCAGTGTACCCCTGCAGTATTTTGTTCACGGACTGCTACTGTGTGCTACATTTTCTGGCAAACTTCAATGCAATATATTTTTTCCTGTTTTCTAATATTAATCTCTTGTGACTGTGTAAAATACAGTAATCCAAATATAATTTAGGTTCATGGAATCTCTATCATATGCCATAACATTTTAGTTTCTGATTCTACCATGGATTCCTTGTATGACTGCACATAAATCATCTAACTTCTCTGTGCTTCAGTTCCCCATCAGCAAAGTATAAACAAAAATATTTACATCCCACACACAGCAGTTGTAAAACATCATTAATGTCTGTTAAATAGGCTGAGTTTCTTTGAGAGAGGGTCCTATTGAATTATATGTGTAGTGTATTTATTATCACTTCTGACATTCTATCAAATGACAAATATTTGCCCATTTTATGTTCTTCCAGGTACCTATCACCAAAGTATCAGCACTTAATAATCATTTTACTGAAAGACTATAGTCAGATTATAATCTCATATAGATGTTTTTTTCTCAATGAAGATATATTAATAATATTTTAGAGGTAGAAATCTCTCATATTTTTGCTAGAGCACCAGGAAAGAAGCAGCTCTTTCTTCCTCTCAGCATAGCAATTGCAGTTGGTATTAGCCCCACAAAGGTATTTAGATACCTAACTTCTATTTGAGTACTTGAATTCCAATTGATTTCAATTGAGATTCCTTATGTTATCAATTGGAGTTTAGGAGTCTAAGAACCTGTATGGATCTGACCCTATGTGTTCATCTGTACCTCGTCTGCCAGGATGTAACCTGCCTTTTTCCTTTATGAGGCAATATACTTTATTTGTTTTATAAAAATAAATATGTATTTGACATTTTGCATTCACAGATCTTAGAGCACAGACCAGAAAATTTAGGTGCAGAGAGGTTAAGGCTTTTTTCTTAAGTATTGTAATTTTTCAGCTGTTCAATTAAGTATCAGTTTATCTTATGTGCCTCGATGTTTGAGTCTTATTTCTGTCCTTCATTTCGGCCATCAGTGAATGAGTTAGATCTCTCAACTCCCAATATTTTGTCAGATTAATTTAGGGAATAACCTAATCACCAGATTATCTGATCCAAAGCCTACAGATATCAATTGTTTTACATTTTCAAGAACTTCACCTGGTGTAAATTGTGTTTGACTTCAGTGGAAACATGCCTGTTGATGCCAGATAAGGATATGACCCTGTATTTGCTTCTCCTCTAAAATTTGCTTCATGGGTCTAATTTGATGGGTCCTTTATGGCTAGAAATGCTTCAGTGTGCTTCATGGTCTCAGATATATTTTCACTGCAAGTGTTTTATTTAACAATTGTTTGTTGTTTATCTTATTTCCATCATTATTTTTGATACCATAAATTTCCAGGGATATGTATTCCACTCTAGAGGTAGGTAGCAATTTTTTCAATCTCTTCATTTGAAATATTGGGCTGGTATATATATGCTGTTTTTTAACTGAAATTTTTTAATGTTTTGTTTGCTACCAAGTGGCATCTTCATAGTAACTTTGATCTTTAGCTTTACAGACTTAATTATTCTGGGTAAATGTAGCAAAACAAAATGTGGCTAAAGTTAATCCCATCTTGATGATAAGAGCAATATACACTTTTCTTCTACATAATAATTGAACAAGTATAAAATGAACCAGACATACAAATATAATGCAGCAAAAACAAATCTGATTCTGCTTCAGTATTCTGCCTCTTGCTTTTCATTTCATGCTTTTCACACAAGTAAAACAACCCATTTTTAATTTCATATTAGAATGCTGTTTACTATACTGTGGCTTACTAGCTCATGTTAACAATGGCAGTTGTGGACTTAATCTAATGTGCAGGGCATTTACAACTTGCTCTGCTGAGTCAAAGTTGTTGTTGTATACTTGATAAAACATACGTACAGTTACTGCTTTCATTTCTATTTTTTTTATCTGCTGAATCATTATTAAAGAATTCATATCACATTACCCAGCTTAAAAAACCCATCTGTTGCAGTGCTATCTTTATTTTTTCGGGGGATATCAAACAACAATAATTTCCTTGTATGAATAATGAGTGAAACCTCTCTCACTTTCAGATCTGTGTTTTGGGCGAATGACTAAATGATCAGCTGTTATTGACCACCAGGTCACCTAAAGACATAGAACAGGGCTTCAAAAACAGGAGACTTAAGTTAAACTTCTAACTAAAGGAGTCTGGCTTTTTAAAGTTCTGAGTACCCAGAACTTTAATGGAAGCTGTTGACTGCACTTTTGGAAATCAGGCTTCATGTTGACATATCTGTCTCATTAACACTTTTAATAGACTTTGCAGAAACCTATGCTGGTCAAATCACCATTATCTTAGTGCTACATGATGCTAAGCCACTTCTAGTGCTACTGAGAGTCTTAGAGAGTTTGTACGCAGGCTCCAGGAAGCATGGAGGGGCACCTTTAATTACTGCAGCTCTGAGAGCCATGCTAATTAAAAGTACCCAGATCATCACATGTATTAGTGTCCCTGCACTGAAAAATGGTAGCAGGGTGCTTTAAACCTAAAGCTTGTTGGATTAGTTCAAAGCGCCCTGCTACCATTTTTCAGCATGGGGACACTGATACATGTGATGCTGGAGGCTGCTGGAGCACATTAATTTCCACACTCCAGCAGACTTGATTGAGTCTGCTCTGATGCGCTGCAGTTACTGTGCATTGGAGCAGCCTCCCTGCATGTGTATAGGAGCCCCCAGGTTCTAATTTTCTGTAACTAGTCACTCTTTAAGTTACCACCCTGCCTTACCCTCTGTCTTTCTTAATGGAAAATGAGGAAACTTGATACCTCCAAAATATTCATAGCTCCCCTACTTTTCTTTAATATTTTTGAGGACACATGGATCTCCCATCACCCTGCCAATAAACGCAAGAACACTAGGAGTGGTGGTTGGGGTAGAGATGCTTTTGTGGCATAGGAGGCAATATCCCTGCCACTGAGCCAGATGACATTAAGAGAAAATGTTCAGCCTACCATAGCCTCTTTTTCAGTCTACATAGAGCAGCATAGAAGAGGGAGGAGGTTGGCAGTTAGAGGTTCATGTTTATCAAAGGGAGCTTGGAAGGGACAATGTTTCTATAGCACTTAGTAGACTTTGTTTTTCCTTGGGCATAGTTCAAAGTGGAAAGTAAGTAGCAGTTTTATGCAGTTTTGTGGAGTTGTTTGGTTTTGTAACTGCTGTTTTTTGAGCTTATAGAATAGAATGTCCATGCAAAACTTCTTAACTTGTAATAAAACCTTAGCAAATAATTGATTTCTGATAAGCATTGTGCTTTAGGTACAGAAATGAGTGTACAATAAGATATAAGTGCCTTTAGCACTTAACTGTTATGATATCACTTTCTTTGAGAAGCAGGTGTTAAAGCAGAGCTATTACTCATTACTGTTAAGAGTTATCAAGGAGCATACAAGTGCCTACTAATACGTTTTCTTGGAAGCAGAATAGTCAAAGTGATCCTCAGATACACCTGTGCTAATCTCTATCAGCTGAATGTTTTATTTGAATTAAAGATGTGCTTAATACAATGTTGTTGTTCTTCTTTGTGTAATGATGACTTCAATAAAACTCTCTTTCCAAATATTTTCTAGCATTGATACAATATAGAGAGCAATTCTAAGGGCCTGAAACAACTGTCTCTCTGACATCAGTGTGAGTTGAATTAGACACTGGGGGCACAGACAGAAGAAAGACAACTCCCTGGTCTTCACAGAAATAGCCATGAGTTAGATCAATCCTCCCACCAGCATAGTGTCCTAAAGTTCTGGTTCTGATTCTGTCTGGAAGCTTTTCAGTCTTGATGGGCAGAGCAGGTTGGCATCCAGCTCATGCCTAATTCCCATTGGGGTAAATCTTCTACCTATTTTCCCTGAGAGGCTGTTTCTAGTACTGTTCTCAGACCATGCCAAACAGATCTGGCTCCATTAAAAGTAAAACAGTGGCTGCTACTGTTTTTTGAAAGTAAGAGCCAGTAGTCTAATAGGTAGGGGGCAAGATTGGGGCACCAGCCCCAGGCATCAATTTAGAGGGGATGCTGGAATGATGCCTCCCTCCCTCAGAGACTGCCACATTTGGAGCAGCCCTGCCCTCTCTGGTCATAGGAGCCAAATGGAAAAAACCCATGCCACATGGCTGTATGGCCTTTGGGCCAGGACACAGCAGGAGCAGCCTCACCCTGCCTGGCCATAGGACCAGTTGCAGGTACATGGCAGAAGCAGTGGGGGTCTTTGAGTACATGGATCAGGTAAGACCCTCCTGGCACAGCGCTGCTCCAGCTCACCACCTAGGACTGTTGAAGCATTTCCATTAAATGCTCATTGGATAAAAAAATGTAAAGGGCAAGATCCTATTCCACCTATTAGTGGCCTTTGAAGTCCAATCTTGTTCCACCTGGCTGAAGTCCCTGGAAAATTGTTAATGCTGAAGACTCCTTTCCCTCAGTACATGTTTGTGATTTAGTCTTAAAGCTGAAATGACAGCATGTTACAGAAGTTGACAAATAAATGTATTTTTGAAAGACTTGAGAAAGTTAAAATAGATTCATACTTCTGCACCTTGTAGGGTCTGGCCAAACAGTCCTTGGAGCGAAGACTGGAACCTGGGACTTCTCTCACCCAGTTGGGTAGTTTAACTACTAGGCTAGAGAGAGTCAAGCTTCTCATTCTTGTTCTCCCTGGTGGAAAATGCATCCTCACATTTTATCAGACATAATTTATAATCTGATGGTTAGGATACTCTTGGGATATGGGAAATATCAGCTTACTCATCTCAGGCTTTTCTCATCTTGGATGAGCGCTCTAATCATTAGGTGAAAGGAATACCATCACCACCACCTTTCACTGTAATTTAGAAGAAATAAGTAATGTCCATTGCATACTCTGATCCTTTAGACGTGCTCCAGAAACACTTATTACATGAAACCTATTAGAAAGAAGCAGCAGGGGACTGCCTAATTTCTGGATATCTTCTGGGTTTAGCCATGAGATAAACACTGATCTGCTCAGATCTGATAAGACCAAACTGCTTCTAAATTGCACAAGCCGCATCCAGACAAGTGTGGCCATGCGGTATGTGGTGCCACAGATACGTCTGCGGCACCACATACTGCATGTTCCATTGTTCTCCATGCTGCAAGGAATATCCAGGAGTCAAACAAACCCACAGAGAAAGAAAGTGGAGTGGCATAAGCGGTGGCAGTGTGCACTGCCTGAAGCTAGAGCCTGGCCAGCCAGAGCAGACTCTGTGCAGCATGATCACCGCTGCTGCAGCCCTGGGAGGCCCCCAGGACCCCAGGTAAGGCCAATGCAGTGCTGGCCCCAGCCTCCCCTATCCCACCCAGGGTAACCTGCCATGTGCCAGTGAACACATGGCATGGGCATCCCCCGGAGACAACTAGCAGCAGCACAAGTGATCTGCCGCTAGTTGTCCCCAGAGAACCAAATGTCCATGCACGTCTGGATATGGCCACAGAGGCAAAATATGAAACAGTTGCAGAACTTTAGTGTTGAAAAATGAGGCCTATGTGGAGTCAGGTGCCTGGAAGTAAGTGCCTCTGGGGTTAGCAGCTGAGTGGGAGTTTTCAGAATCACAATTTTATACTTATATTTCACCTAATCCCACTTTAGAGGCCTACGCTTTTCTTTGAATCTGGGCCTAAATGATTCAAATAGTTACAGCACATACTATCAAGCAAGTGGGGACTGCCTGCAGCCACTGCTGGCAGTGTCAATGGTGGCGAGCCAGGACTGCCTGCAGCCACCACCAGTGGTGTTGGTGGTGGGCAGGGTGGCAAGTGCCAAGCAGGGACCACCTCCAGCCACCACCCACCACAGCGGCAGCAAGAGGGGGACAGGTGCGGGCAGCAACCACCTGCAGAACCTGGCGGCAGCCAATCTCAGGGGGGACACATGCCCCCCGTACCCTCCCTACATGTCAGCTATGTACTGGATAGTGGCTCATATATTTGGAAGTTGATATCTGATGCCATACTAAAGAAGAAGATAAGACGGTGTAAAATCAATAGATTCACAAAGAAACAATAGGACATTGCCTTGGAGGAAAAGAAATATTTTTCAGATCAGACATGAAAGCAGAGGGGTTGCTCAGTGAGGCAAAGAGATTCAAAAGCCTTTAGCAAGAGCTGCCAAGGACAAGACTCTTATACCAAGCATAGGGAGGCTGGGTGAAGGAATATGCAAACATGTTTCTGTTTAAATTTGTTTTTCCCATTTCTTTTTTCCCCTAAGTGTGCAAATAAATGCTTGCTACACCCAGTTTAGGGTTAGCTGTTTTTAAATTGGGAAGGGAGGGGTTGGTGAAGTTTGTGGAGGCTGGTGTGGGGGGAAGGGGAACTGGCAGGTCTGGGGGTGGGTTTGACAGGTCCTGAGCAGGGCTGCCAGGTCTATGAGGTGGGTTGAGAGGTCCTCAGAGTTGCCCAGTTGGTGGGGGTAAGGAGGGCTAAAAATATCCCAGCCTGGGTCAGAGGCGGGTTGGCAGTAGCACAGCCACAGGACTGGAGCAAGTGGCTGGGCTTTCCAGTCCACTTTTCTTCATAACCTTATGTATCATTTATTAGATCTCACTGCAATATAGTTTTTCAGTAAAGAGCTAATTACAATGTTCACCTCAGAAGCAATCTATTTTTCCTGTGAATGTAATTTCTTTTCAGCACTTTGTGATCCTGTGATTTGCAGATGATCGTACATCTTGCTTCTTTAAAATAAAATCTTTGAACTGCAAGGGAGCATACATGTGTCCTTGAATGTGCAGATACACAAGCTGACATTACCAATAAGACAAACCTTTATGCAACATAATCTGCACTATTTTGTATTTATATATGGATCTTCACAATCTCTGCTCCTTCAGCGATAGGTACATTATATTATAGCCATGGTTAAATTGTGCTGCTAACTTTGTTATTAACTTGTTCAAGGAAACATAGTAAATTAGTATTAAAACCAGGGCTGGAATCTGGGACTTCTTACTCTTGGTCTCTTTTTTAGTGATTAAACAACTTGGTTCCTTACATATAATCAACTGTGCACAGAACATTGGTCAATATTAAGAAGCCAATATTTGTCAACAATTACTGTTCAGTAGCATCTGGAACCCCATCTGTAATCCTATGCTTGGCACAGGAGAGTGTTTCTAGAGGGTACACAAGAGGAAAGAAGGGGAAAACAGAAGGAAAGGAAAAAGACAAGTGAAGGAAAAGAAAAAAAAAAAGAAAAAACGAAGACCTCTTTAGGCTCTCTTAGGTAGTTGGCTAGGTTACAGCAGGCATGTCTACACATGCGTCAGACTGCGCAGTAACCAGGGTTACTCCACAGTCCCATTGCCGCAGTTATTTTTAGCTGCTACTGCACAGTAGTGTCGCCATCATGGTTTATGCCCAGTGACGCTACAGCACAATAGCTCATTGCTACGGCGATAAGGGGTCTCATGTAGATGCACCCACTATAGTCATAGGGACTTAAGTGTTATTTTTTTACTATCCATAACATAGAATCATAGAGGTATTATGTACCAGTATAACAAACTTTAAAAGGAGCATGTGGCCCATAAAAGGGTGAAAACTAGTGGCCTAGGAAGTAACCATATGGCATCTGTCACAGATGCTGGCTTTTAATAACTACTGGTATTTGCATACATATTTTGCTTATACTGTATGGTTCTGTTCTTAAAATGTTGCTTTTCTGAAGCAGCCTTAATGGAGTATCTTGACAATTGCCAGCATTTCATGCTCAAAACTCACTGTGAGCATAGTCATGCTAAGAATGATAGACATTGGCAGCCATTAACAATATGTAATATACTGCTACCACGCTGGATAATTGTATAGTAATTGGTATAAATTCTTTTGGTATGCTATGGATAATAACTTACATACTTGTGAATCTGGAATGCCCTTAAAATATGTTACTGCATGCTCAACATTTGTTTCCTGCAAGTCATTCTCATGATGTGGACTTGCATTACATTTACTAAACAGATTACAATGTATTATAGGCTGAAGGAATAGCTATTGCCATTTAGAAATTGCAATAGCTTAATGCAAAAACTATTCTTATCTCCATCAAAAGGAATTTATGCATGTAACTTCTCTTATTTTAAAAGGAGTTACATGTGCAGTGAAATGAAGACTATAGTCCATGGAATGCAGCCTAGTGTTTTATCTGGAATATACACCTGCCGTATGCTTGCAACAGCTACCTTTTGTTTTGAACAATGGACAACACAAACTAGCAACCACTGTTATCAAAATGGAACTCAAAGGTGCAGTATCATCAGAATATATTGCATGTATTATAAACCACTGAAATGCTCTTTGAAGGTGCAGCATCATAAATGTGATCACAGTTTGGAGGCAATAGCAAAATACTTCTGAGCATACAATAAGCGCAGTATTCAGTTTCAATTATTTATAACCAAAGGCAGTCTGTGACAAGTTCACTGTAAAATAGGGTAGAGAAGAAAAGCATAGCAGCATACACAACAACAAAAGAGCAATGAATAAGGGGATGAAGGAGGAGAAGATGGTAAGATGTTTTACCAAAAATAGCTGAATAAGTAGAAATGCCAAGAAGCAGGGAGAAAAACTAGAGACTACTTGTGATCATCTTTTTAATGTGCTCAGGTATCATGGGAATGATTAGAGTATGTGTGCTCAGAAACAGGAGTGTGTCTGAAAAAGGAAAACAAGTAGTACTCTCCCCACTTCAGCCTCCTTTCACTTGAGATGTCTCATTGAAACTGCATTGTAAGAGAGCACAGGGTATGCTCTGTTACTCACAGGGGCGTGAGCAGACAGCAAAGCAGTTTACAGGTGGCTGCATTCCCAATCAGGCACAACTGCCTGATTGGTAACAGGGCCCACCTGTTCCCTATACGAACAGGGCTCTGAGCAGTGGAGCTAGCAGCTAGCAGCTGGAGAGAGAGCATCACCCATCTGGAGCTGCTGCTCATAACATCTTGGAGGTACAGGGAAGGAGCTATGAGGAAGGTGGAGGCTCGTGGTCCTGGGGCATGACCTAAAACTACATCCTGCTGGGGTTGGATGTTGTGGTGGGACTGCCAGTGGTGAGACAGTCTCCAGAAATGCCACACTTGTGCCTCCCCAGTGAAGGGTGAGTATGGTGTGCCAGAAGGCCTCAGCCCCTGCTGCCTTGCAGGTGACCCCATGAAGGGGAAAGGTTAGGGGAGCACATCTCAAAGACAAAGCAAAGGCCCATGCTCACAGTGAGTCCTAAGGCAGGGCCCAGGTCAGAAAGGGACCTGAGGCAGCGCCCAGTCTCATTGTGAGTCCTGAGGTTCATGAAGGAGCTGAGGCTCCAGTGTGACTGGAAACTAAGTGTGAAGTTCCTGAAGCAAGTGGATTAAGGGGATTGAGGCCCAGTGTTGAGCAGGGGATGAGGCCCCAGTATGGGGATGTGAGGGGACCAAGAGGGTCCCAAGCTGGGCAGGGAGCCCAAGGAAAAGGTAGGGGCTGGGAGCCCTGAGTGTGAGGATTATGAGTCCCAGTGTGAGGGCATAGGGATCAATAGTCCCAATGTGATGCACAGAGATTGTGAATCCTAGTGTGAGGCACAGAAGTGAGAGTCCTGACAGGAGGCACTGGTGTGAGGGTCCCAGTGTGAGGACATGGGAGAGCAGATCCTAGTGTGAGGCACTGAAGTAATATGGATACTATCTGCAAGGCATGGGACATAGTATAGGGAAGGTCAGAGCCATCTATATAGGTGCTTGACATCAGGGCAAGTAAATGGACAGCCTCCTGCTTTATTGACATCTTTCAATTTTCATAAAAGGTGTGGCAGGGAAGGTAGGTAGGTGGTTTGCCCTGAAGCAAGTGGGCACGCCAATGTTCATACCTGCCCCAGAATGCCCACTTGTTACATGTATTCATAGAACTTCAGTATATGATCATCCTTGACCTTTTATGTATGTTTTGAAGATGGCAAGATAGCTAAGAACGCTGACATTAAAATAAGGAGCTGATGACTTGTAACTTTCAAAATAAAACAGGGCTACCCCTCACTTCAGAGCTATTGTTCCAAGGCATCTAAAGACTCAAACAGATATTGCTGCATTGGTTACATCTGATTAATGTTTAGTTAATACTGGGCACATCTACCCAAGATGCTTTATTTATGATTAGAACAAATTACTGCACAGTAAGTGTCACTGTTTACACATGCAGACACTTACTGTCCTGTAATTTGCTCTAATTGCAAGTAAATTTGCTACCTATAAATACAAGTAGCAAATTTATTCGTAAGTAATTACAGTGCAGTTCAACACATGTAGACAGCCAACCGGGAGAAAATTTCCTCCTGGTCAGCCAGGAAACAGGGGGCCAAAAATTATTCCCTGCCCCCAGGAGGTGCCTGGTGCCGGGGCAGGCTCTGCCACCAGACAATATCCCCCTGCCCCAGGAGCAATGAGCTCACAGCCCACGCTCTGCAATCATGGAGCTGGGGCTGGAAACAAGCTCCCAGTCTCCACTCTGTGATTACGATTGTGAAGCGGGGGCTGGGAGCTCCTTGCATGAAGAGAGTTCCCCATCCAACCTGCTGGCCAGGACTTGCCCCTGACTGGGACAGTTCCCAGCCAGCCCTGGGCTGCCTAGGGAAGTCTGTATATGCAGTCTGGAGGTGGCTGGGGACTGTCCCATTTTGGGCAGTCTGCAGCCATGTCTTGGCTGCATGTGCAGACTTCCTTATGCAGCCCAGGGCTGGCTGGGAACTGTCCCAGTCAGGAGCAGGTCCCAGCCCTGTGCCCCAATCAGGCAATCCCTGCCCAGCTGGGGGCTCACTGCTAGGTGCCCTACTGGTGGATCAGGGCAGGGGGCTGGGACCTGCCCCTCCCTTGCAGCTCTTTCCAAGCCCCCTGCCCCCCAGTCAGGGAGTCAGCGCTGGGAGCCCCCTGCTGCGGAGGCAAGAGGACATTATGCCTATCTGGGCTTCACCACTGGAGCCTGCCCCAGCAGGCAATCTCCCAGCCCCTGCCAGGAGACAGCTGTCTCATGGCCTGGTGCTCCCTGCAAGCCCCTGGGCTAGCACCCAGGGAGAGTATAGAGCTCCCCTGGCTGCTGCAGAGAGCCAGTGCAGGGCTGGAATGGGTGGGAGCAGACTGCTGTCAGGAATAGCCATCTATTCCTGCACCCCCACACATGTAGACGTTTGTCCAGAGTGGGTTTACGCTAGAGTAATTTACTTTAGCATAGACCCACCCGGCAGCATTTACTCTAGCATAGACCCACCCCACAGCATTTGCACATTTAGAAACACCCACTGACAGCCACAAAAGTTTAGATTCTGTAGCATGTAGATGGTAGACCCTGCAGGGAACTTTATCAGTTTGACAAAACTGTTGTAGAGAAGTCCAAGGCAAACCCCTTCTTAGCTTGTCTAAACTAGATGTAAAGTTAAATTAACTTAATTAAATCTGTTTATTTGCACAAAAGATAAAGTAGTTTATGTGTAGATCCTGTAATTAAAAACACAGTCTAGTAAATACCTGTGTCTGTTTTTTCAATAGCACAATGATACTTGACTCTCTTGGGGATTTAATACTCCAGAAATTGCTTCCTTAACTCTAACCCAAAATGAAGACTGTCCTTTCAAAGTGAAGGTTTGTTTTGTTGTGATGATGATGAAATATTCATTGTTTCATATTTGAAAAGAATAAATTACTATGTTATGTGGGGTGTGAAAAATGCTCCAAGTAGGGTAGGAGAGGCTGGGCCAGCACTCCTGGGGGCCTTCCTGGGCAGCAGCAGTGGCAATCTGGGCACGCAGACCCTGGCTGGCAGCCAGGCTCCAGTTGCATGTGCTGCTCTGCTTTTTTTCTGGCGCAGTTTTTTTTTTAAACCAGGAGATGATGATATCAACATTTGATACATACCGCTTGTTACATTCATAGATTCATAGACATTAGGGCTGGAAGGGACCTCGGAAGATCATCGAGTCCAGCTCCCTGCCCCAGGGGCAGGAAGTCAGCAGGGGTCATGGGATCCCAGCAAGATAAACATCCATCTTTCTCTTGAAGGCCTTCAAAGTAGGTGCTTGAACCACCTCCAGTGGCAGGCTATTCCCGACCTTGGGGGCTCAGACAGTAAAGAAGGTCTTCCTTATGTCCAGCCTGAAACTGTCTTGGAGGAGGTTATGACCATTCGACCTTGTAATCCCTTGGGACGCTCTGGTGAACAAACATTTTCCCCAGATCCTGGGGAAACTTATAAACCCTTATAACCCTTATAAACTTATAGGTGGCCACCAGATCACCCCTGAGCCTGTACTTTTCCAGGCTAAGGAGCCCCATAGCTCTCATCATAAGGTCTGTTTTCCTAACCTCTGATCATGCGCGTGGCTCTCCTCTGCACTCTCTCAAGCTTCTCCACATCTTTTTTGAATTGTGGAGCGCAAAACTGGATACAGTACTCCAGCTGTGGCCTCACCATGGTCGAGTACAACAGGAGAATGACATCCTTGGATTTGCTTGAGAAACAGCTATATGGATGCAAGCCAGCGTTTTGCTTGCTTTACTAGCCGCAGGAACACATTGAAGGCTCATGTTCATCTTGTGGTCAATCATAACCCCCCAAGTCCCTTTCATCTGTAGTGCTAGCCAGCATAGCACTGCCGAGCCTATAAGCATGCTGCGGGTTTTTCTTCCCAAGGTGGAGAACCTTGCGTTTTTCAGGGTTAAACACCATCAGGTTCTCGTCCGCACATTTCCTGAGCCTGTCAAGGTCAGCCTGGATCGCCCTCCTGTCCTCAGGTGTAGATGCTTTACCCCAAAGATTGGTGTCGTCGGCAAACTTGGCCAGTCCACTTATGACACCAATGTCTACACATCATTAATGAAGATGTTGAATAATATAGGTCCAAGGACAGAGCCTTGAGGGACCCCACTGGTCACAGGACACCACGACAATTGACTTCTGTCAAGTACCACCCTCTGGGTCCGACCATGGAGCCAATTCCCCAGCCTGTGGATCGTGGTGGACCAGAGGCTGCAGTTAGCCAGTTTTGCCAAGAGGTAATCATTGGATACTAGATCAAAGGCTTCTTTAAAGTCAAGATATACAACATCAATCTCCTCTCCCTTGTCCAGGTGATAGTTCACCTGGTTGTAAAAGGAAATAAGAGTGGTTCAAGCAAAACCTACCCGCAACAAACCCGTGCTGGCTATCCCTCAGGATGTTGCTGTCAGCCAGTCTGATAAAAATGGCCTCTTTAATAATCTTTTCTAAGACTTTCCCCGGGATAGAGGTCAGGCTGATGGGCCTGTAGTTTGCTGGATCCACTTTCCTCCCTTTCTTGAAGATAGGGACCACACTGGCCTTCTTCCAATCTTTGGACACTTCACCAGAGTGCCAGGAGTTCTCGAACATCTGTGCCAGGGGCTGAACTATGATGCTAGCCAGCTCCTTGAGTACCCTGGGCTGTAAACTGTCAGGACCGGCTGACTTGAAGGTGTCCAACCTCTCAAGGTGTTCCTTCACAAGGTCAGCACTGATGGAGGGCAAGGAATCTCCCTTACCCGGGCCTCCATGTCCTGTAATGGGCAGGGGTGTCCCATGGAATTGGTGAAAGTACCCATTTAGCAAGTTGGCTTTTTCCTGGACATCAGTTGTCAGTTGTCCCACCTGGTTTAGCAGGGGTCCAATGTTGCCCTTGCTTTTCCTCCAGCTCCCCACATATGTAAAAAAGGACTTTTTATTGTCCTTGATATAAGGACAACAGATGTGAGTATGCACAGCGTGTGTGGTTTGTGACACCGCAGAGGGTTTTGCGGTGCTGCAAGCCACACATGCACACTCATCTGGATATGCCCATTGAGAGTACTTTGGTATTTTTTAATTTTTGCACACCCTGTTTATGATGAATAGTGAATGTGTAAATGGTGCCAGTGAACAGAGGATGGGGCAGCAGAAGACCATTAATATAATCTGACTCTACACTTTTATACTACATAATATTCGTTGCTGTTATGATTTGACCTTGTCATTAGGACTTTCTGTTTTTTTTAGGTTTATAAAACAAGCTTTTTATCCCCTCTGAAGCTATTGCTATGTTTTTAAATGGAACTGCTGAGAATGTGATCAAAACTAAGCACGTTTTATTTACCGTGGAAACATATTTAGAGTTGATGTAGGGTATTACAGGATTCTGCGCACCAAATTCTTCTCCCCACCCTCCATTTGCAACAACTTTCAGATATTCCCTGTTTTGAATGCCACCTCTTTTATGAACATAGATACAGCTGTCACCTTTGTACTTAGGACAGCAAATATTGATAACAATAGAAATAGAGGGCTAGGAAGGGCCACAAGAGTCCATCTAGTCCATCCCTCACTCTAAGACAGAATTAACGCACCTAGACTATGCCTCAGTTTTTTTGTCTAAACTTTTCTCTAAAGCCTCCAATGAAGAGGATCCCACAACCTCCCTGGGTACCATGTTCCAGTGTTCAGTATCCTTATAATAGTTGATGTTTCCTAATCCTCTTTGCTGTGACTTAAGTTAATTATATCTTGTCCAACCTCCAGCAAACATGGGGAACAACTGATTACTTCATCATCAATTGTATTACACAATAAATACAGTCATCTCCAAGTAATAAAACACAATTTATTAATGGCAATAGCAAAATGGTGGCCATCATTTATCCACCCTGGACATAAGAATCAATTAATCTATTACCAAAGTCCTGCTTTTTCAGAGGTTTGAGACAGCAGCTTATGGTTCTGGACTGACTCATGGATTTGGACTTGATTTGGCTGATTTGGCTTGGAACATGAAGAATTTCTTTCAAAAAAATGTTTGAGGCAGCAACTGATAAATAGCCCCTAGTAACACTTGGTGGCTAAGTAACACCTTATCTTCTACATCAGTCTTTCTGGCAGACTGGGCCAAAGAAGCTGTCAGAATATTTATAAAGTGCCAAACATTATGCAGTTCTATTGCAAAATGTGAATTTGTAAAAATAGTCATCATAGTTATCCCACAATGCCTTCCAGACCAAATCACCTCAATTCATGAGTGATTTTTTTTTCTTTTTTGCTACCCGCCAGCCCTGTAGACTCAAACCTGGTGTTTGAGTTAAACTGCATCATAAATTATAAGGATTCTGCCACTAGAACTTAGTTAACAATTTGCTACTGCATAAGCTAGACTGTTATCCTGCTTACCTACTCCTATAGAGATAACAGGATAAAGAAATAATAAAATGTTATGATAGTGAACTCCGGATACTGCAGTACACTACTGCGTGTCAGACCTGTTGAATTTTGGTGCCTTTTTTGTAGTCATTGTCTTGTATTGGAGCTGTACTTTGACTGTAAGTTAAAACTATAAGTCACTTTTCATAGATGTGCATTTCACAACATGCATAGGATGCTGATGGACAAATGGAGTAGCATTTTTGTTTGATAGCTTTCTTCTATATAAGTCCATGGAGCATGTTCATCTACACCAGCTAAAACACTGGCCCTCTTTTTATCAAGTTCTTAATTATATTGGGTAGACATTGGAAAAAACAAAAAAAAAATGTTTTATTAAATCAGGAGAAGCATATGGAATATTAACAATGCAAGATCAGGCTTTTACTGGAGCATACCCCTCCCCCCCACATACACATAATGTTTATACCATACTGAACCATCACATACATTCTCTAGATGGGTAGGCAGAGTGCTTTGAGGAGTTTTGTGCGGTTCAGTGTTTCTTAATGAAGTATTTTAAGTTGCAGATTTTAATACAAAATAAGTTACAATGGAAATGAAAACCTCAAATAGCAACACTATTCCTCCTGTATTGATTATGTGTGTATTTATACGTGTGTGTGTGTGTGTGTGTGTGTGTGTGTGTGCATGTCTATATGAGACACTAACTGTGCAGTAGCTGAAAAATACTGTGCAGTAGAGTGCATCACAGCACCAACAGTGCTAATACACTACTGGGCAGTATTATTAGGCTACTGCGCAGTAGCATCACTAAAAAGGCATTCACTGGCATTACTGCACAGTAACTCCAGTTACTTGATTATACAAGTTACTTGATTATACAAGTACTAAATAAACGTGCAGTAATCACTGCACAATAGCGTCTCATGTAGACGTGCCCTGTACGTAGCATGTTCTAGTTTACCTGATCTTGCATTGTTAATATCCCGTATGGTCCTCCTGATTTAATAAGACTTGATGTGTGTGTGTATGTGTGTGTGTGTGCACATACGCATATCAGAGTAGATATATAGGTCAGTAAAAGAAAACAAGGACACAGAAGGGTGTAGAGAAGAATCTAATCCCTGATAAATAATGGTCACATGGAGTGATCACTGATCAGTGATGATGGGTTGGACCCTGATGATTACAAAACAAGAGAGAACTTTAAATTCTTGAAGAAAGCAGATAAAATGCTAGTCATTTACCTTCCTTAAATGTCTTAAATGTCTTTAGTTCTGAAGCTGTATGTTTGGATCTGTAAATTATGGGTAGTATACGGGATTCTCTTTTTAATTGACTTTACACAAGTCTCTTCACTTCTCTGTACCTTTGTTTCCCCTCATATCTTTTGTCTTTCTTAATTGTCTAGATTGCAAGCTATTATATATCTGTTTAGTGCCCAACACAATATAGACCTCATTTGGGGGCTACCAGATCTCATTTAGAGGTTTTTACATGATACAATAATAAAAGTAGCAATAGGCAAAGGTTGGGTTTTTTTGGTGTCATCATTTATTGGATCAACAGTATATTCAGAACACTAGTTGGACAAGCTTTGGGTTCTTTGTGCCTGAACTATATAGTTGGTCCAATAAAAGATATAACAAAAACACTTGTTTCTCATACATTTACTGGACTACCATAGCTACAACAACACTCCAACCCTGCTACAACAGGCAAGAAATTATTTACTCAGAGAAAAATACCTATTTTTCTATTAGTCTTCCGTGGCACAGGCTGATATTAAGGCACCAAATAATGGAAAAAATAACATTCTAGAACAAAGGTCTTGTCTAAAGAGGAGGGCATATAGGTTACATATGTTATATTAGTCAAATACACCCATTAGAAAGATCCAGCTTTTCCTACAGCAAGTATGCTTACCCTGTTTTGTAGACATACTTTTCACATGGCATATTTAATTGGCTCTCACTAGGACTTGTAATTACTAAAGCATATACAAACAAATAGGGGAAAATATGTGGGTATTGAATTACATAACATTATAGAGTACTTCTTTACATTAGGAAACAGCAATAGTCCCCGACTATAATTTATTATTCCAATAATAGAAAAATACAATTTGTAAAACAAAATTATCAGCTATAAACAAAGACTGATTGCAAGAAAAATAAACTAAACAGAATCATGCTGAAATTGGCTTAAGATACCTTAATGACTGCCAATTATACAGTGGTTATATACATAGATTAGATTATTTACATAGATTAGAACATTATTTTAGTGTCATATGCATTAATTAAAACACTCTGTGGATGTTTTTATAAGCTGGTGTGCCTTTCAGAAAACACAATTCAGAGATGTGTATTCTGATTTTACTAATTAAGAATGTGAATATGACAATTGATTTCTTTAATTAAACACTAGTATAAAGTCTATGTTGCATTTGTTATAGATACATTTTCTTTATGATGTCTATGCTCTATTAAAAGAAGTTTTAAAAAGTATTTTCTGTATCTTGACATTTCAAGTGTTCACACAAAATTATATAATGCAATTGTTAAATTAAGAATTGGTTTTCTAAATTCAACATGATCTTTGATTTATGAAATATGGATTTTTTAAGATATTTCAACAGGTAATGAACACTATTTTACTTATAAAAATTCTTTACACTTGATAAAGGCCGTTTATAATATATTTTTAAATTTTACTCTAGTATTTAAATTTTACTCTAGTGTTATAAGATTATCTTCGTATTAGGGGATTCTACAATTATCCATGATTTGTAGTACTAACTCAACTGATTTATGTCTATTCTGGCAAAACATTGCTTAGTTTTTCAACTACCTAAGTGTTTTTGTGTGCGGGATTGCCTTACTAAAAGGGTAAAAATCATACCTTGTCAGCTAAAATGGATGTTGCAAGTTAAACAGACATAAATAGGCAATATTGAATAATAGTGTATATATAGCCACATTCTCGCCCAAAACCTCTGTTATTTCTGAAGAATAAGTTTCATTCTGATTTGCATGAGGATTTCCTGTAAAACCAACTGTGTAATCCCCAACAAACTTTTAGCAGTTCCTGAAACAGAGATGAAACACACAAAACAAAACAATGTAGTGTGCATCTTTCTTTCTGAAAGTCTTAGACTATTCATAGCAGTTCTTGATACTAGCACTTCCAGTTTATTCAAATAAACTGTCGTATGCTTATTTCAGTAATTATATTACTTTTAAAATGTATTTTGTATTCACTAAAGCAACAAAAATAATTTGGGGTGTTAGTTACAAGGTCATGCAATCATACTTTAATTAAGATTGCAAACAAATAAAATATAGAATTGCACTCAAATACCTTCCCATATAAGTTTCTGTTTAAAAGCATTGTTTAAAAGCTGAAGAGAGTTAAAAAAAGATTCCACTAAATAAAACTGATAGATTTAAAGAAAAGTTGAGAGTGTAGTTTTCTCCTAACCTTTCAGTCAGAAGAGCAATTTTTTCAGTACAACAAACAATTTCATAATAATAAATGCAGAATTACCAAAAACTCAGTTATTCTGACTTCATTTCTTAGTAATATTTAATGGACTTTTACAATACCAATCCCCCAAAATGGATATAGGGTTTTAAATAAATATAAATTAATGAAGACATTTTACACCATAAAAACAATGTGGATTATTCTCTTTGTTGATACAAAGTGAAAATAAAATGTATATTTAAAACAGAAACACTGAAGTATAAAATGTCTCTGGTATGAAATTGGAACAATAAATATTTTATGGTTTTTTTCAAAAGAAGACCAAAAATGGCCTTTTTCACATCCAATAGCATATTCTATTTTTCTGAATTTTAACTGTTTCACAAAGCAAGTTATATGAAGCAACTTTTATGGCTTTAAAATCTATTGCAATTGTTTTAAAGTTCAAATAGTATTTAATTAATCAAATCCAAGCAAGCAATTTTTTTCTGGGCAGAAAGGTTTGTTGTGTTACTCATTATTACTTATTGCTTTTCACACTAAATTGTGTTTTGAAATTCCTGCCTGAAATCAATTTTTTTTCATACAGAAATCTTATTTTAGGTCATTTTAAAGGTTTATAAGTCTCTTCTAAGCCCTGGACAGTAGGACTAAATTACCTGGCCTTACAAGAAAAGAGAGAAAAGAAACACTCTCTTAACACTTTAAAACATTCTCGAAAATATTTCTGAAATCACAGCTAGCTTTGTAAAATGTGGCATCTTCATAATGTAAAATGGTGTAACATTAAACATTGTTGACTCATTCAGTTTGGTAGCATAACACATTTATGTTTTCAGTAGTCAAATATACTGAGACCATTACAAATTCATGTAGAGAAAACATTTATAACATATAGAACCATCACATACATTCTTGAGCTGGGTAGGCAGAGTGCTTTGAGGAGGAGTTTTATGAACTGTCTGCAGTGGTTCTTAATGAAATATTAAAGTTGCAGATTTCAATACAGAACAATTGCCATGGAAATGAAAATCCCAAATAGCAACATTATTCCTCCTGCATCCATTAATAAGTTGTACACTTAAGTGTTTAAAAGATTGAGTGTCTGGTCAGGCAGCCTCCAAAAATAGGGTTCCAGTAGAGTCCAAGCTAGAATTTTAAAATATCTAGAAATCTTTTTGGAAAGGTGCCAGCGGGTATGTGACTCCTCTTTCATGCAGAGAGGGGGAGAGAGAGATTTTACATCCCATGTACCTGTGGATTTGAATCTGGTCTAAAGTTGTTCAGGAAAAAAACAGTTCAGTAAAAAGGTCAAGAATGTTAGTTAGAACATTCTAAATATTAAAAAAATGAAAAAGAGGTAATGTCCATGTAGTTATGATATTATGTCAGTTGTGCATATCTAAAATTATTGTTTAAAAGAAGTTTTATGTATATTTAGATTTTTAGCTCATTTTATTACATACTTTAAGTTCTGAGCTTTCTAATTTTTGCTAGGATTTGTTCTAACAAGTTGTCACTACCTTTTGCAAAATTAACATTACATTTAACAAAGTTTATTGTATAAGACTGCATATTTAATTTTAAAAAATCAGATTATAAATCAGGTTCCTGCAGATCCTTCAGTGCTTGCATGGATTTCTGTGAAAATTGGTACACAGGAGACACAACTTTGTTAAAGGCTTCCAGATCTCCATTGGTGTAAGCTGACCCTTCTGGCAGATGAAGCCAGGGACCTCAGTCTTTCTCAGCATCCTCATTCCAAGTGATGCTTTGAAACCACTCAGGAACAGGGATGGAGAGTGCCAATGTATTAGTCTTCCTCTTTGGCATGAACCATTGAATCCATACCCCAAGCTTTGTTTCAGCCAGGGGACTTAATGACAGCTCAGAGGACCCATGAAATTAAAAAAAAATTACAACAAAAAACTGTTTTCTGTGCATGTCTCTCCGACCCTAAGTCTTTTATCTTATGTACATAAAACTGCTAAGTCAGCTTCAGCAGATCAAGACCTAGGTACATAACATCCTATATACCAGTGTTTTCTGCTGGTAAACAGAAGGAATTGTTATGCATAGCGCCCTTTTGGCAAAAGAAGTGAGAGATTCTGGGTCTGCCCCGCTCCCCCCGTGGCCTGGTGGGCTGTAAACTCCAGAACCGCCCAGCGGTTCCCAGACGCATTTGGTGGAATGGAGCAGCTAGGGCCAAGGAAGAGGGTGAGCTGCCGATGCCTGGCCTTTCTCACTTGCAGTGGGAGAGCAGATTGGCATCTGCATTTTTCCGTGGAAAATATTTCCTCAATTTTCTGCAACCCACTTTGCCCAAAGCCTTCCCTGCCTCAGCAAAGCGGTCAGCCTCGAGCTGCGTCCCCCCCCCGCCCTGCGGGGTAGGGGCTCCTCTTGACCGTTTTGGCTTGCACAAAACCGCCCCCCGCCATGATCTCGCAAGCCTTTATTGGGGTGGGGTATAGAAATCTAATCAACACAGTAAATAACTGCTGCATCTGATACATAACTCCAGCAACACAATAAATAATTGCTGCATCCTATTTGGTCTAATAAAAGGTATCATTTCTGAACCAATTTTTGCACCTGAGTAATGAAACTCTTCCTGCAAGGACTGGCTCTCCTGGGAGATTGGTGCATGGAAAGTCTCAAGCAATGAAGACTCAGCAGTATTGATTCCCAGCTTGTTTGCACAGCGCTTCCCCTCCTGGGCCATCAAGCATTTTGGGTTGGGTTGGGTTTTTTGTTTTGTTTTGTTGTTTGTTTTGCGGGGGTGTTACAGGCAAGGCGATGCGGCAGGCGGTGTTCGTGCAGCGCCGAGCACTCGGGCAGGGCGCACGGGGCCGGGTGGGTGGGTGCCTGCCTCCCGCCGCGGCGACCCTCGCGGTATGCGGCCGCCTTTGGCAGAGGCACATGAAGGATTTCATTGAGTGTGAAGACAGAGAGCAGAGACAGAAAGCAGAAGGAGGCGGCCGCAGCCTTTGTAGTCCCGGAGGAATGCGGAAATGTTGAAGCACTATGTCAAACTTTTTTGAAACGGGGTCAAGTCACATTCAGCCAGCGTGGGAAAGCCGAGGGGAGGGAGGGAGGGAGGCGCTGCTGCCAGGCGCGGAGCGAGGGAGGGAGGGAGCGGGGGCCGCCTGGGCCGGGGCC